>NW_026991131.1:12500-17500 GCF_036250125.1 Pseudopipra pipra
TAGAGCCGGAGCGGCGCCGCCGCCCGGCCCGGATGCGGGTAGACGTGTTCCCGCCGACCGGCGGACTTAGAGCCGGAGCGGCGCCGCCGCCCGGCCCGGATGCGGGTAGACCTGTTCCCGCCGACCGGCGGACTTAGAGCCGGGGCGGCGCCGCCGCCCGGCCCGGATGCGGGTAGACGTGTTCCCGCCGACCGGCGGACTTAGAGCCGGAGCGGCGCCGCCGCCCGGCCCGGTCGCGGGTAGACGTGTTCCCGCCGGCCGGCGGACTTAGAGCCGGAGCGGCGCCGCCGGCCGGCCCGGATGCGGGTAGACCTTTTCCCGCCGACCGGCGGACTTAGAGCCGGAGCGGCGCCGCCGCCCGGCGGCGAGTGGACCCGGTCTCCGAGCCCCGTGGGTAGAGCTCCTGTCCAGGTCCGGCAGCTAGAGCCGCTCCGAGGGCTCGGCGAGGGCCCTCGGCCGGCGCCGAAGCGCTGCCGTTTCCGGCCGGTGCTCCGAGCGTGGCACCGAATTCACGGAGCGAGCAGACGGCGTGCGACCGCTCGATCCGTCGGTCGGCGCGCCGGCGTGCCCTTCCGGCCCTGCCCCGACCTCCCCGATTTCCCACAGTTCTTAGCGAGTCCTTCCAGCGCGCATGCTCCGTCCAGTACTCTCCCGGGGGGCTCGTTGCGGGGACTCCATCTCCCGTGGCCCTTTGCGGCAGACTTCCTCTCCGGCGTTAAGGCTTTCCCCTGCCCCGAGGCTGAAAGAAGAAACGTTCTCTGCGGGGCGGGGAAGCCGGGGGAGTAACTGGGACTCTCTTTAGGCGGCACGGCTGCGGCCGACCGGGCTCGGCCGCCTCGGCGCCGCCGGGAAGAGCCGATGTCCGAGAGTAGCGGCTAGAGCCGGTCTCGGGGCTTAGCGCTGCGCTTTCTGCCCGGCGCTCCGAGCGTAGCAGCCTTTCCCCTGCCCCGAGGGTGAAAGAAGAGACGTTCTCTGCGGGGCGGGGAAACGGGGGGAGCAACCGGGACTCTGCCCGGGTGGCACGGCTGCCGCCGCCTCGGCTCGGCCGCAGAGGTGCGCAGCGGGTAGAGTTGTCGTCCGTGCCCGGCGGGTAGACCCCTGGTCCGAAGCCGGCGGGTAGACCTGGTGTCCCGGTGCAGCGGGTAGACCTGTGGTCCGGGCTCGTCGGCTCGAGCCGCTCTCCGAGTCGGGTGGCTGGAGCGGGTTCCGAGCGCTTAGCCGAGGCCCTCGGCGGGTGCCGAGGCGCCGCCGTTCCTGCCCGGGGCTCCGAGTGGGAAAGAGAGGGCGTTGTCCGCGGCGCGGGTCCAGAGGGGGAGTAGCTGGGACTCTCTTAAGGTGGCAGGGCGGCGGCCGACTGGGCTCGGCGGCGGGGGTGCCGGTGGGTACAGCTGCTCTCGGAGCCCGGCGGGTAGACCTGTTGTCCGAGCCCGGCGGGTAGACCTGTTGTCCGAGCCCGGCGGGTAGACCTGTTGTCCGAGCCCGGCGGGTAGACCTGTTGTCCGAGCCCGGCGGGTAGACCTCTTGTCCGAGCCCGGCGGGTAGACCTCTTGTCCGAGCCCGGCGGGTAGACCTCTTGTCCGAGCCCGGCGGGTAGACCTGTTGTCCGAGCATGGCGGGTAGACCTGGTGTCCGAGCCCGGCGGGTAGACCTGGTGTCCGAGCCCGGCGGGTAGACCTGGTGTCCGAGCCCGGCGGGTAGACCTGGTGTCCGAGCCCGGCGGGTAGACCTGGTGTCCGAGCATGGCGAGTAGACCTGGTGTCCGAGCCCGGCGGGTAGACCTGGTGTCCGAGCATGGCGGGTAGACCTGGTGTCCGGGCCCGGCGGGTAGACCTGGTGTCCGAGCCCGGCGGGTAGACCTGGCGTTCGGGTTAGGCGGGTCGACCTGGTGTTCGGGCCCGGCGGGTAGACCTGGTGTCCGAGCCCGGCGGGTAGACCTGGTGTCCGGGCCCGGCGGGTAGACCTGGTGTCCGAGCCCGGCGGGTAGACCTGGTGTCCGGGCCCGGCGGGTAGACCTGGTGCCCGAGCCCGGCGGGTAGACCTGTTGGCCCGGGCTTCCGGGCCGACCCGTTCGCCCAGTCGGGCGCGGCCGGCCTCGTGCCCCGCCGGGTGCTGTCGAGCATCAGGTCTACCCGGTTCCGGGGCTGGCGAGCATCAGGTCTACCCGGTTCCGGAGCCGGCCGATGCGGCCGCCGCGGCCGCCGCCGGCGGCCTGCGCCCCGGCGGCGTCCCGGCGCAGGGCCACCAGGTCTACCCGGCTCCGGCGGGACTTAGGCGCCTGTCGGCATTTTCGGGGTAGACCTGTTGTCGCGGCCGGCCCCGGAAGTCGGCCAAGGGGTCGCTGTCGGGCGCCGCCTCCGGTTAGGTCTAGGCGAGAGGCGGCCTGCTCTCGCGCGCCTCCCCGCTGAGGAGCCTCGAGCCGCTTCGGAGGCGCGGCGGCGCCAGGACGCGTCTGTCCGTATTGTGGGCAGGGGTTGTCTAGCAGCGCGGGTTCCGAGGGCCCCTTTTCTTCCGCGTCTGCTGCCGCGCGGCCTTCGGCGCGTGCCACGGGCCGGCCAACCCCACGAGCGGCAGGAAGGCCGGCGCGAGAAAGCCGCGGGGCTCTCGACCGGCTTCCTCGGGCGGGCCCGATGACGGGAGAGGAAGACGAGAGCCGAGCGCGAAAGCGCAGCCGAGGGAGTGCGGGACTGGGACGGCCGAGGGGGGCCCGCGGGGGCCCGACAGCAGCGTCCAGCCCGAGCCGGTGGCGGCTGCCGGCTCCCTGAGGGCCCCGGGCGAAGGCGATGGTGTGCGAGGGCGGCGAGGCGGCGGCGTCTCGTCCTTTCGGTGGGCCGGCCTTAAGCCGGCGCCCGTCGTCCGGCGGCGGCGGCGGGCATTGTTGCGGGCGGTTGGCGGCCGGGGCTCGAAGGGCCGAGCCCGCGCGGGCTTTTTCCCCGGCCGCCTCCCGAGAGCCCCGAAGATGGCCCGGGCCTGGGTGGCGGCGCCCTGTCCTCGGCTGCCGGGCGGCAGCGGTGCCGGCGGCGTGCCGGGGACTGGCGGTGGGCGTGCGGCCTCGCCTGGGCCCGGCCGGTTGCCGGAGGGGCTCGGTGACGGGACCGCCCGATGGTCGGGCGAGGCGGCGCCCTCGGCGCGCCTCGGCTCTTTTGTTCGTTCCCCCTTCCTCGGCCCTAAGCCGGGGACCCGCCCAGCGGGCCGAAGGCGGCGGCGCCGGCCGGCCAGGCTGTGGCCGGCGGCCGCGCCGGCAGACCGAGAACCCGACAGAGTCGCCGGGGAGCCCTGGGGACGCACGATGGCCGTTGGCGGGCGAGGCGGCGGCGCCTCGCCCCTCCCTCCTCTTAGGCCGGCGCGAGAGCCACGGCGGCCGGGCGGCCCGTGCGGTCGGGCCTGCCCCGCCGGCCTGGCTGCCGGAGGGCTGGGTTCCGCGAAGGTCTGTCGGCCGGGGGCCGGGTTGCGGGCGAAGTGGGGCGCCCTCCCGGCCTTTTTTTTCCGTTTTTTTTGATTTTTGCTCCGGCGGCCTTAAGCCGCAGCACGCCGAGCGCGCCAGGGAAGAGAAAGTGCGTGAGAGCGCGAGAGCGGCCCGGCAGCGGCCGGCCGCCGCCGAGGCGCGAGCCCGTGGGCAGCGAGAGGGAATCGGGGAGCGAGGGGCGCGGGCCCCGCCCCGAGCCCCGGGCGGCCGTGGCTAGCACGGCGAGCGAGAGGCGCGCGTGCTTTTTTCTCGGGGGCTTTTTGTTTTTCTCCCCGTCGCCGTCCCCCGGCCTTTCTGGGGGAAGCCGACGGCCGCGAGGCGGGCGAAAGCCGGTGGCCCCGCGGCACGTTCGGTGGCGCTTTCGCACGCTGGAGGTGTGCCGCTCTGCGGGGGGCGGCCGTGGGCCCGGCGGGGCCGGAAGCGTGGGTTGTCCGGAGCCGGGCGTCCGGCGGCACCCGCCTCCTGCCGGGCCGGGAGAGAGCCGTGGAGAGTAGCGTGCGGGCCGCCGGCGTCGGCGGCCTGGGGCACGTGCCGTCCTCCGCGTAGTGGCAGGCTGAGCGAGAGTGGCCGTGGGGCCGTTCCCCGAGTGACGATGGATGAGGCTTTTCGGGAGGCGTGGGAGAGGGCCCCCGGCGGGCCGGCGCTCCTCCGTGGCCGGCCGAGAGGCGCGGCGGAGGCCGGTGTTCGGGCCGGGCGGTCTCCTCTGCCCGTGGGCTTCCCGTGGCAGGCGAGGTGTCGCCCCTCCCGCCGGGGAGGGGCTTCTTCACCGTACCGAGCTGTGTGACGGCCGCGCGGCCCCGCGAGCTTTTCAGGTGTCCTTGGGTAAAAACAGGCGAGGTGCCGGTGCCGGCCTGGGTCCGGGTGGCGCCCGTGGGTGCCGGCCGCGCGCAGCGCCGGGCGGCGGTGCGGCCGGAGCCGCGACGGCGAGCCAGAGAGAGGCGAGAGAGAAAAGGGAGGAAAGAAAAAGGCTCGGGGGGAAGCGCCCCCCGCCCGCAGGTAGCGCCGGAGAGCGCAGCGGGTCGCCGCGCCGCCGCCCGCTGCCGAGCGAGCCGCCCCGGCCGAAGGGGCCTCGGGGACCGGGCCGCGCCCGCCTCGTCGGGTCGCCGTCTCCTCTAGCACGTCCGGTGGTGCCGCGCGGCCGAGCCGCCGGCCGGCCGGCCGGGCCGGCTTCGGGGGCGGGTCAGCCCCAGCCGAGCCGCGGCCGGCGGCGTGGCGCGCGCGCGGCCGCGCGAGGGAAAGGAAGGCGAGCCCGCGGGAGGCCGCCTGACGCGAAAGCTGCGCAGCGGTCCCGGCTCCTTGCCCGCGGCGGCGCGGGAAGGGCCGGCCGCCGGGGTCGGCCGTCGCCGCGCGCGGTTCCCGCCGCGCGCGCGCGGCGCCTTCCCCGCCCAGGCGCCGCCCAGTCGGCCGGGCCGCGGGGCCCGGCGGGGGCCGCCGCCGTCGTCGGGGCGGCGGCGGGCGGCGCCGCTCGGGTGGCGGCTACCTGGTTGATCCTGCCAGTAGCATATGCTTGTCTCAAAGCTTAAGCCATGCATGTCTA
>NW_026991132.1:0-18728 GCF_036250125.1 Pseudopipra pipra
TGAGAGTCTTAGGGCCCGTTTGGAGAAAAGCCTGTGGTGTGTAAGCATTGTCAGACACGGGGGTTCTGCTTTCATTCCTGCCCAGTGAAAATATAAACTGAGTGTCCTTTGCACTCTTTGTTTTGGGGACGTGGGGAACTTCAGCTCTGTGTGCCAGCTGTAGGCTTTCCTGAAGGAAATGGGAAGGCCTCAGCCCTGCCTCATTTAACCTAGAGGAGGCTTGTAGATGGAGGAGCATGGCTGGGACATGAGTCCCAGTGGTGTCCAGGCAGGGAAGGGTTCACACGCTTTCTAGAGTGAAAGAGAAAGCTTTCAGCTCACAAGTCAGGAGTAGCAGCTGTCCATGTAGTAAACTTAACGTAGCATAAAGTGGTGGTCCACTGGTGTTATGAACCCAGCCTGCTCCTGGAGAGACTGCAGTGCTGGATGCTGTCCGTGTGTGTAGCCCTGACCTCTGTCTAGCAAAGGGGGGGCAGGGGAAAGAAGGTGAAATGGGTTTGAGTGGAAAGGGGGGGTAAGGTGAAACTGGTGACTGTAATGGTGAGAAATGTCCAGAGATCCTGGTCTTAGGTAAGGATCTCGTTCTGAGGTCTCCTGTAGAGCAGAGATGTGAATTTAAAAAGCAAATGGAAAACAAGCCTGTTCATGCTACTAGAGATACCTCAAGGTGTTTATGAAACTGAAGTCTTCCTGTTCCCTTCCCTGTGGCTATTGTAACATGTTTTCTGTTTCTCCTTCTAGGTATAACTGCTAAGGCTTTCTAAAATGCCTTTATGCTTGCGGAATTTCATCCCATATGCTGTACCTGGAGTGCTGGCACTTCTTGGCTGCTGGTGGATCTATTCCCATAGAAAAAAGCATGGAACCTATCAAGATGAACAAGCAGTGGCTACTGAAGAGCAGCAGGAAGAAGTGACAGAGCAGGATTCAGCGCCCAGAACAGAACCATGTGTTCCTCAAAGGCCACTCTCCTTGATGGAAGAGGAATGCACAGAGAACAAAACCTCGACCTCCCTGCTGACAGCAGGGTTGATGATGCCCTCTGTTATGTGTCACGCAGATGAGAGGCTGGATCTCTCACAAGACCTGCCAGTAACAACAAATCAGCCCAGCACCCTGGAGGACGACAGTGAAAATCCAGAAGAAATGGTACCTCAAGACAAAAACGGTGTCCCTGCTTGTGTTTCTCTCCCTTGGGAGTCTGCCTGTTCGGAGCAGCCAGGGGAAGAAGACGTGTCCAGGTCAGTTGCCAGTACTGTACCTGTGTGTCAGGAGGAGGAGGACACACAGCCAAAAGGAGAATTGAGAAGAGAGAAGATTAGAGGAGTGGGTTTGTGCAAGGAAGACATTGAGAAAATTGAGCAAGTGACAATCCCGATTGTTTCCAAGGTCAATTTGGCAGCAACTGAGGAAGTGCTGTCAGCTGCTGCAAGTGATGGGTCCACTCGGATCTGCCAAGCTGCTGCCAGTCGAGTTGAGACACCTCTGGCGACGGCACGTGTTGTTTCCTCTGATCAGATGCTTGCAGAGGAAGCTCCAGTAGCCAGGGAGAATGTTAAGAGGGATGCTGTGGTACCAACATCCCTGCAGGCAGAGGAGCAGGGTCAGAATGTAACACGTTCAAGCTGTTTAATACGCATCTGTTTACCCAGCCCTGAACACGGAGACACTAAAGACTGTTGGAAGAAGAACCCTGTATGCAGGGAGGGAGTGCTGCCTGCTTCTGTAGGTGATGGGTCCACTCAGCTCTGCGAGGCTGCTGCTAGCCAGGCTGAGACACCTCTGGAGATGGCAAGTGCTGTTTCCACTGATCAGACACTTGCAGAGGAAGCTCCAGCAGCTGATAAGAACACTGCTGGAAAGAAGGATGCTGCGGTACTGACATCCCCACAGACAGAAGAAGAGGATCAGAATGTTACATGTTCAAGCTGTTTAACACAAAGCCCCACTGAGGGAGCCACAAGAGACTGTCAGATGAAGACCTCTGTGTGCAGTGAGTCCCAGGGAGGTGGTCGGACTCCTGTGGAAAACCACAAAGGCTCTCCAGAAAAGTCACCTTTGATTAGGGAGGGCTCTGCGTGCAGCACATCCACATGTGAAGGTGGGGCATGCGTGGAGGGCCTGTTGCAGAACACAAGGCTGGCTGTTGCATCAGGCCAGCATTCAGAGTCACTGAGTGTATCTGCAACCCGAGATACAAGTGCTGGGCAGAGCTCTGGCCCGAGTGAAACTCAGCCTACTCTGAAGCTGCCTGAAGACAACGAAGTGCCATGCAGCAGTGGGGTACTGCGAGAGGATGGTCCAGACCTGTGTAATGACTGTAGCAAGGCAGCAGGAATAGATGGAGATTGCCCACAAGGTAAGCGATTTGAAAATCCTCTTACGCACACACGGTGAGCAAGCATTTTATGTGCTGTAACCCTCCTGCTTCAGAACAGGAGCAGATGAAATTTCATGTTTAATTTCCGCAGTAAATGACTATTTAGCCCTCAGGTGCAGGTGGGTCTGCATTTGCTTTCAGAATTCACATCTCTGTAGGATCCAGTGTTAGCTGGGTGATCTTCAGGGTCTACTGCAAAGGGGTGAGCAGACTGCTTCCTGTTCAGCACAAAGCTTCTTGTCTAAAGCTGAGCATGGTCTGGAGTAGCCCAGTGAGATGGACTGTGTCTGGATGTAGGCCAGGCTGCTGGACACCTTGCTGGTTTGAGACCTGCTTGTCCCAGTGGTTTCTGCTTTGGTTCCAGCAGCCTCTAGCAAGCCCTGGGCTCTTCTCTGTGTCTGTGAGCTGCTGCAGCAAGGAGCCATGAGGCAGCTTTCTGAGGTGCTGCAGGATGAACCAGGGAAGTGCTCTAATGAACTGCGATAAAATCAGTTGGTTGCAGACCAATTACCCTGAAGCCTTTTACTTGGAAGAGAAGGTGCATGCCAAGAAATCCCAAGAGGGAGCAGTGATCATGGAATTTCCCCATCTGTCTGTGTTGCTTTTGCCTTCTAGATCCTGGATGATGTGTGTGTGGCAGAATGCAAAGCTGTCTGAGCAAATGTTAACCTGTGTGACCTTGGGATGGATGTCGAAGTCCTTTATAAGACCCTGTGGTGCCAACAGCCCTTAATGACAGGGTGCCTTCTGTAATTGCTGCAGAGTAGTTGGAAGGCTGGTTGTTGGAAGACATGTGGATCGAGTTTGCCAGCAATTAAGGATTAAACCCACAGAACGTTTTCTTTAGTGAGAGTCACTATAGGAAGACGGTGGTTTTGCCTTGTTGTGAATGCTGGTGTGGCAAAAGGTACAAATGTGTTGTGGAGCCTGGTGGTGACAAGAGCTGAGACCTCAGCACCCAGACAGCTGATGGGCAGGGAGAGGGGACAGGGCAGGGAAGGGTGCTAATGTGGGATCAGAGGTCACGCAGCTGACCCTCCCACCCAGGCTTTGAGACTTCCATCCCCATCCTTGCCTTTCCAGGCATCTGTGCTGTGTTCTTAGTTAAGATGTGGCAAATGTGAAGCAGGTGTTGGGTTTATTTTTCTCTTTGGTCCTGCACTGGATGGCCTGAATACTTGCAGGTAAGTGAGGATCCTCACGCTTCTGCTTGTTAATGTGAGGGAAGGTTCAACCATGTGTCGCGCTGATTGTGTCTGGGATCTGACCAGGAGGAAGGTGTTTGAGTTTGTCCCCCTCCCACGTGGAAATGTCCCTGGTATCAGCCGGTGGTTTGGGAAGAAGCCGTAGCTAGGCTCTGGCACCTTGCTTCTTCAGGCATATGACAGACTTGGGCAAGAGGCAATCCCCTGCCACCACTAGCAGTGGATCACCCGTGGCACTCAGGTCCCTGTGCACCATCTGCTGGGGCAGGAGTGTAATGTCAGTGCAAAGAGCAGATGGATAGGTTGCACGTCCCTCCTCGCCTGCTGAACTCCCTGTGAAGAGCCCTGCCCAGGCCATGGGTAGAATGCAGAATTCCTTGGGCAGCAGCAGGCTCTTATTCAGGTTTTGGTAACTTTGACTTCTAGTGTCTTTGTCTCAGCTGCCGTATAAAAGGGCACTGTTTGAAGGGTGATGGCTCAACTTGGGCCGCTTCCTGTGGCGTTCCCAGAGCCGTGCAGGTTTTTTTCCAGGAACAGAAGGAAACTTTCAGTAGGCTGCATGTGACGGGAACCCTTTCTGACACACTGGAGAAGCTGATACAGGAACACCCCGAGTGAATGCATGGGAAGAGCTCTATGTAACCTCTCCATGAAATGATGTCTTTTCATGGCCTTGTGTCTGGGAGCTGGATTCTGGGGGTTGTCTTAATGCTGACACACGTGCACGTCTTGCAGGATTGGATGAACATGGTATGGATTTTGTGAGCAGCGGCTGTGCCATGAAGAAGGCAGTGACCCAGCAGAACACTAAGACAGGGAGAGAAACCAGCAAGTGCGATCACGTCATCCGGGAAATAGAGGTCCCAAAGGTAAGCAGCTGCTGGCCTGCATCCTGCCCTACACAGCCATCTTCTGGCTCTTCCTGTCCTGCTGTGGCTTGGTGCCATCCCAGGGACATCAACAACAGATGAGGGTTTAAGTGATTAGCTCCCGTTAGGACTCAGCAGGAGGGAAGAGCCAGGACAAACTGTAAACATGAGGCACTCAAGGCTGTTGCACTCATTATTCCTCATGGTCTTCCACCCCAATCTGTTGGTCTGATGCTTTGAAAGCATTCAGAAGGTTTTGAGGGTACACAGTTATTAAGAGCAGGTGATGAAATAAGCTGCAGAGAGCAGTGTTGTTTGATCAATAGTTCTCTTGCTGACTGTTGCTTTCTTGTCCCTTTCATAAAGGAATTAGTTGGCCACTTGATCGGCAGACAAGGAAAATTTATGAGCTTCCTGAGGCGGCGATCTGGTGCTAAAATCTATGTCTCGACACGGCCTTATTTCCATGACTCCCAGGTCTGTCACATCGAAGGTAAGTGGAAAGTCTCTTAATTCATTGTCTAATATGTACCTTGGGGGCCTTAATTAGGTGGGCAAGGAGTTTAAACAGGCTTAGTGCCTTTGAGTCCAATGCTTTACAAAGCTTTCTGTTGAGTGCTGTTACAGTAGAGGTCTGTGCCAGGTCACCTGTGCCTAGGCACGTGAACCCTCTGTTCTAGAGGTGAGAGAATGTGTTTTAACGTCTTCATCTGCTGTAGTTTAACCACACCATTTGTAGGATCACTTCAGGCCTTCAGGGGGAGCTATGGGATGTGTATCAGCTCCTGTTGGTCTCATACCGGGTTAGGTGGCCAATCTGCTAAACCAAGTTGTTGCTGTAGTGCAGAAGGCTTCTGGTAGCTGTATTAGTTCACGTGGCAAGGTTGGGGTTGTCCGCACCAAACCGGTGCTACAGACCTTCTGTGGGACTTTTGTCTTCCAGGTTTCCCGCATCAAGTAGAAAAAGTACTGAGGCTGATTGGCAACAAGTTCAAGGACCTGTGTCTCACCAACATCCATGGTCTACCTCCACCAGTCCCTCTGGCACTTCATTCCCTCCTTAGGACTGCCTGGGTGAGTTCCAGCTTGCAGGCTATGCCGATGTCGGGGTGGAAGGCTATTGCTGGTCACTGCCATTGTAGGATGCTGTATCCATGTGGCTGGCTCACAGATGCCCTCAAACCCAGCTTGATTTTGTGTGGCTGGTTGTTGTCCAGCTGATTTAACTGTTACTAAGTCAGGTTTTTCTGCCTGTTCTTCCATTAGTGTTCCCGTGCTGCCTGTAGTAACTGTGCACATAACTGTTTCCTTGGATGTGAAGATAGGCTTTATTCTGGAGAAGTGAATTTCTGCTGGGAAATTAAAGGCATTTTGGATGTATTCCAAGCGCAGTAATGCTCAGAAGGTGCCCAGCACAATGGCTCTCTAGCAGCCAGGGCAAATAGCTTTGAAGATGAGGCCTCTGTGACAAATCTTGGACAATCCCCATGAAGATTTCCTTGATGTTTAAAACCTCCACTGGTAGGGAATCCTGGCAAGTTGCGCAGTGTTGATAGTGCAGCATGGCTTGACCTGCATCATTCCGGACTCTGCTCACTGATCTCTTGGGTAAATAAGTCTTGCAGCTGCTCTGTGCTGATGGTCTTTTTGGGTATAAGATGGGCCCCAGCCCAAGTCTGATTCCCTTTAGGACAGCATGGAGTTAACAACGGGTAGCTTTGTGCTCCTGATCCAAAGCTGTCTTTAGAAGTGAAATGCTACAGTGCCATAGCTGTAAGCCTCAGGAGGTGCTGGTGGAACAGGGAGTTGCTGTGAATGAAGCTTGAGTTGCAGTGAACACTAATGAGAGCTTCTTTCCTCCCCATGACAGCTCTTCCTCCGGGATGGAGTCACTGTGGAGGTGGTTGTGGCGCACCAAGTCGATGCAGGGCGCATGTTCCTGCAGCAGCACACGCACCCCACTTCCCATGTCCTGCGGCGCCTTGACCAGCAGATGTATGTCTGCTACTCTCAACCTGAAATCCCAACCCTGCCAACTCCAGTAGCAGGCAAGTGACTGGGCTGCTCACAAACTGTTCACTTGGGAAACTTCGAGGGTCCTGTGAAATCCCGCTGCCCTGTGTCAGGCTTGGGAGGTTTCCCAGTGCATGAGATGTGATAGTTCGCTTGTTATTCTGTTTATTTGGGCTTTTTTTAATAGCTGAAGCCCAAGCTGTTGCTCTGTTCTTCCTTACCCCACTCATCCCTGAATACTTCTCCAGCCACGTAGTTGCACATTGAAATTCAGAAGGAGATAAGTCAGTCTTGGGTTCTTCTTATCTACCTGGCACCTGGTGTATTTTTGCTGACAAAGTGTGGAACTAGTCCCACATCTTGATAGTGTCACTGTCTGCACATGGTCTAAAGTGGAGGCTGCATCACGTGGAAAGGAGTTATTAGTCATAACTAATGCCTGAAGGGCTGATTTCTGGAAATCCACTGAGCTTTCTTCTCTGTACCCTTATGTTCTACAGTTGGTATTATCTGCGCAGCTCCAGGCCTGGATGGGGCATGGCTACGGGCTCAAGTTATCAGCTACTTTGAAGAGACCAGTGAAGTGGAACTCAGATACGTGGACTACGGAGGATATGACAAAGTGAAGGTCGACACACTCAGACAAATCAGGTCTCTAGCTCCTCTTCCATGGCCTGAGGCCATATCTGGCTCAAATCTTCATCAGAGGCATCTGTATTTGAATTCCTTCTAGGTTTTTCCCCAGCTGAAGTGGGAATTGGTAGAAGGGTTTGTCTCAGCAGCAGGGGTGGATTCCCTGGCAGCAGAGCAAGCTCTTGCAGGGCTTTATTGAAGGGGAGGGAAGAGGAAGTTGTGACTTCTGTCACTTCGGCATGGCAGCTGAGCAAAAGGATGCCTTTGGGAGGCCCCAGGGTGTAGTTAGTTGCTGAGCTAGGAATAAGATTGGGATTCTCTATGCTCCAGCCCCAGTGACTTGAAGAGCTCTATTGGATGAGGGTTTTCTTACACAAGCCCATGAAATACTTGATTGTGCCCAGAGGTGGGAGGAAAGCAGGCCAGCCTCCACGGTGGAGGTGGCTTTTGCTTGGAGCCCAGTCCAACCTGGCATGCTCATCAGACAATGGATTGCTGCTGCTTAGGTTGCTGGGAGGTTGTTTTTGACTGTCGCCAATTTTAAACTAAATCCCTGTTACAGCAATTGATTCATCAATGTCACCTTAAAGACTATGGGAGTGACTTAAAGCCCTGCTCTTATTCTGATGGGTTCTCTTTTCTTTAAGGTCTGACTTTTTATCGCTGCCTTTCCAAGGAGCAGAAGTTTTACTGGACAATGTGGTGCCTCTTCCAGGTAATGGAGCTCCTGACAAGTACTATTGGCGGTCCTCCTGCAGTGTCAATGGGTGCCAGCAGTGTGCAAGCAATGATTGTGCCTGAACCTTCCCTCTCCTATGGCAAGCTCGGCCCCTGGTGTGACTAGAGCAAGGACTGGAAAAAATGGATTTTATTCTTCTGAATGTGCCAGCGTGGCAGAACCTGTCAGGCTCCAGGGGAAAGATGATAGATGTCCCGGCCTTTTCCTGCTTGAAGGAGAGAGTGAATTACTCTCCCGAACAGCAAGCTGGCAGTGTATAAAGTGAAGTAGCTGTAACTACTCTGCCACCTTCTGTCATAAAGTAGCTGTAAATGTGGACTTAGTTTTAATGTGTTAAACCAATATCTGACGCTTTCCTACTGAAGTGACTGACGTGTATGGTTCTTTGTTCAAAATACCACCGTTCAAGCCCTGGCAGAATGTCATGGTGGTAGAGATGCCCGATGTCTGGGGGCCTAAAAAGCTGTCTTGTATGGAAGGGGCTTCTGTAGGAGCTGGGGGTCAGGTGGGTCGCTGAAGTCCTGAGGCCCTTGAGCTTAGTTTATTAAGGATCAAAATACTAATGACAGCTCAAAGGTACTGCAGATACGCACTTTTCTATCTTGAAAGCCTCCTAATTCATCAGCCACTTAAATTCATATTAGCTTGGCTAGTGGCTTTAGAAAGCACTTCATTCTTCCCTTCAGCAACACAGCAGGCATAATGCTTGTGTGATCTCCAGCTTAATAGACTGGTTTCAGCAAACACGTACAGCAGCAGTGGGTGAGGATTTTCTGGCCTAATGGATGTAGGAGGTCAGGCAAGATGAGCTTAATAGTACCTTCTGGCCTTTAAAGCCTGTGACTCTCATTTGTTTTCTCCTGCTCTTCCCCAAGATGAGGATCACTTCTCCCCTGAAGCTGACGCTGCTGTTGATGAGATGACCAGAGGCGCAGTCCTTGTGGCACAGGTATGTGGAGCTGTTGGGAAAAGTCTTGTTGCTGGTGGTGCTGCTGTGACTCTGCACCCCCCGTCCTGTGTGTGTGAAAACAGCAAAGCCAGAGCCTGGAAGTCTGGCTGCTGGGCAGGGTCTTGCTGAGAAATTGTGGTGCTGAGAACTTCCTTGTGTAGCAGCAGTTACTGCTCAGGGCTGTGTGGCTGGGAAGGGATGAGTATTCCCGCTTGTGAGTGATGTGGGCAGAAAGCCAGGGTATGGATTTCAGTGATGAAAGTCAACTTGCCCACAGGGTGTTCCAGCTGCTGCCTGGGGGTAGGAGCTGCATTTCCTGCAGCCTGCGCATAGGAAGGGGTGTCTGATAGGGAGTGAATGATGCTGGCCTTGCATCCTTCATGGCTCACACCAGGACTGCTGCCCACTCTGTTTTTTGTGTTTCCAGGTCACAAATTACGATAGTGCAACAGTGCATCCTCCCACTGCTGGCGTGTCTGGCGGTGGGAGTGCTCCATGTTCTCACAAGTAAAGGAGCAGTTTTCTAAGCAGGGTATTAGCAGAAAACACACAGAACAGCAAGTCTGGAAATCCTTACAAGACCTGCGACCACCCAGGTTCAGCTCCACCAAAAGCAGGAGGCTCGCACGTTGAGGATGAAACCAGCCAAGCTTTATATCGTGTCTGTTCCTGAGAAGCTCTGGGTGTTCTCTGCAGGCCGAGGAAACTCTTATGTTTTGCTAAAAGAATAAAAAAACAAAGTTGAGAACGTGCTTCCTGTTTGTTTTCTGAATTGCCTGGAAGCATCCCTGGCTAATCCATCATCCTGAGACCGTGGAAAAGTGAGTAATGGCCCCTGCTTTGGCTTGTCTATGCTGCCTGCGAGTTTATAGACTTCTCTGTCACCTGTCTCTGTTCCAGGCTGAAGCATCTGAGGTGTTTAGCAACTTGGGTTGGAGCTGGTGGGTACCATGCCTTCTCCCTGACACCCAGCCTGGGCTTTCCTAGCCCTGTAGTGCTTTTCCTGAGGTGGATGCGTGCCAGAAGCTTTCCTCCTTTTGCTGAATCAAGAACATAGAAAAGCTGCCACAGATTCCGAGGTGAGTATTTTGGTGTGTAAAACCAGGGTTGGCTGTTTATGAAGGTGTTCTCCATCCCTGTGGAGAGCAGGAGGTGACAGGAGCTGTGCTGTAGCTGTGACTAGCAGGGTTTCAGCCTTCCCCTGGGAGAGGGGAGATGGGATCAAAGGGGCTGGCTGGTTTGTGTAGTTCATGTCCCACCTTCAAAGCTCTGTGTGTTGCTCCTTCCCAGGAGGCCACTAGAGTTCGGTGGTCTTTAAGCATGAGAACAGGGACCCTCAGCTCCTGAGCCGAGCTGGGTGAGCCAAGCGTGGCGCTCGTTGCCTGTCCCACATTGGAGCATTGGGAGCGGTGGGAGAGCAGCAGATGGCACTCGAGCCTGAGCTGAGCATCGCCGCCGGCTGCTGCTCTGGGTGGTTTCCGCAATGGAAGCGCAGCTATTCCGGCTCTCAGTCCTTGAAGGAATACATGTGTAATCTTGAGCCATAAGATGCGGCTGTAGGACCTTGATTTACATGCTTTGGACGTTCGTCTCTGGTCGCAGGTCCAGATTGTATCTCTGCTTGTGCCGATTTGTCCTTACCCAGCGTCTGCACTTGAGATGATAACGAAAAAGTGTTCCTTTTCCCTTGCAGAGGCTGACCCCTGATTTGCTTGGGTTTTCCCCCGGTGCCTGTGCCTTTCCGCACACAGCTACCCCAGAGCACAGAACCAAGATTACTTCTTCAATCAGATAATTTCTTTCTCACCCCGAACCAAACTGAAGTGAGCAAATTGTGCTCGTGCTGAGAAATGGACTTGTGGATACTGAAAAGCACAGCTCGGTGTCGTTTTATTGCAGTCATTTTTACAGATGACAGTTGAGGCTGGGCAGTTGTGGAAAGGTTTTTCTTTCCCTCCAGCCATGCCTCTGCGGTGGTGTCTTTTTGTTCTGAAGTGATTTTTGAGTGGTAGAGAGGAGCCACTTTCTGAACATGACCCATGTGGAAGTTGGTTTTGAAACTGCAGAATTAGCATTTGGGCACACTTTGGAATGGGAGTCAGTGCTGCACCTTAGAACAAGGGAGCAGGGGCTACACCAGGGGTATTTTTTCTTCCTTTTTGTCTCTGTGGTGGCGTGCTTCACTGTGGAATACCCCAGGTAATTCCTTCATGGAAAATAATTTGTAAGAACTTGGTTTCTCTGGTTTAAAAGACTCGTATGTTTTGTGTGCCTTGGTCTCCTCTGCCCCCCCCTTCACATAAATGCCCCTTTGTAATTTTTATTGCTTACATGTGTTCTTTGAGGGGGAGCAAACCAGATCAATTTGGCGTGTTTTTGTCAAGGGTAATCTCCTAGTCCTTCTAACATTTTAGTTTTAGCAGTCTAATGCGGATTGGCTTTGTGTTCTGCAGTTCTCCCTTGGTGTGGTGTTGCCAAGTCAGTTGACAAAACAAAGCAGAAAAGAAAAAGCAGCCCCAAACCCAACTGAAGGAAGGTGCAGGTGTCAGGAGCAGCAGGTGAAGGTCTGATGAGGCGTGCTGGCTGTCTCTTGTGCAGCCTCCAGAGCATGCAGATAAGGGTTGACGCGCAGTTTTGGCTGTAGAGGCAGCACCTAGAGACTAAGAGGGAGCTCCCTGAGCACCAGTGGAGGTTGTTGCCTAGAAGATGATGGAGGAGGTGTACAGAAGAGATGTTTTCCTCCCCTCTTCTGTCTCCTGTTCCAGAGCAGTTCTGGATGAGCCGGTGTGCTGAATGATAAGCCTGAGAAATGAGGGATTAATAATTCAGTGATTTAAAAAGAATATAAACTGACAACAAAAGCTATCTTGTTGATTTCCCCTTTCTTTTTCCTCAGATTGACCCTAAAGTTGCATTTCCCCAACGAGTGGTACAAAAGCACTTTCTGAAGTATGCTTCTGCATCGGAGACACCTTTCTAGCGAAGTGGTGTCTGTAATAGAGGATTCACAGGGAGACACTCCTTGGCTGAGGAAACCGTGAATGGTGAAATGATGGAGCAGGAAGGTGATAGGATAGAATATGCATTAAGGAGCTTGATAATCAGATAGGGTTAATGTTAACTACTGAGTGTAACCTGTGATGAGTTGTGTGGCAGGAGTGATGAGCTCGGGGGTGATCAGTGCCCTTTGGGAGGGTCGCTGGTGGTCGATGTTAGTGTATACAGGTGCTTCTTGGTGATTTCTGAAGCATCAGTAAAGAACCTGCTGCAGTTTAACTAGGCTGATACTTGTGTTGTAAACCGAGCGTAACATAGCAACTCTTTGGGGTCCTGCTTTGGCTGAGAAGTGGTTGCTTACGTCATAATATACCACCAAAGAGAGAGGTGTATGGGAAGGCTGTACAGCCTGGTTGGTGCTCAGGAGTGTGCAGTGCAGGAGTGTGCAGTGCAGGACCCTGCAGCCTGCGGATGCGAGCACCAATTCAGCTTTCAATGAAAACACACCCGATGCAAGGGTAGGTCAAATAAGTCTGTTTCTGTGCAGTAATTGATTTTTAAAGGTATGGCCTGCAGTTCTTAAGGTTTTTGTCAAGTCCTGTTCCTATGCCTCCTGTAAGGCAGGGCATGTGCTACTGATTATTTTTAGCATGGAAAATTTGAAGAGCCCACGTGGTCCCATTTAGTTTGAACTCTGCCAACCTTGTCCAGTTCTCTTTCACCCAGATAGGATTTATTTCCTGAGTGCTCTATCACTAACTGTAGGGTCTGCATGGAGTCATCCTGGCTCTGCAGTTGAAGCTGCATTTACAGTTTAGCTGCCTGCTTGTTTGCTGTGTGATCCTTCAGGACGGTCTTAAATTCCAGCCTCGATTTCCACTGCTTTTGGGGTTTGGAAGCATAACCTCTCAAGTGCTGGGGCAGAAGGCAAGCAGAAGAGGCAGGGACCGGCAACGCTGTGGGGAACGTCCCTGCAGGGCATGGGGGCTCCATCATTTGGAAACTATCCTTGTCTCTCTGCTTCCAGAGACTGGAAGCAGCTTGCCCCCAGAACAGACCTTCCTGTGTGTGGAAAGCCCTGGAAAGCTGGAGCAAGTGCCTGCTCCTCTCGGACCTTGAGAATGAATTATCTGGCTTCTCTGTGAACCTCGTGCTGCAAACATTTCTAACCTTATACGCATGTGTCTTCTGAAGGGTTGTTTGTGCTGGCGAGAGGAGCGAGGTGGCTTAAAACTGCTCTGGGATCTGAGTGCGAGCAAGTAGAATAAGTTGACTGTCCTTGCCTTTCTTTTGTAAGGTAGGCGAGTGTGTGGGTTCAGTGCTGTCCTCACCCCCCTGATCTTTACCCGGAGTTTTCCATAAATCAAGTCGGGATACAGATTTGGAGAACGAACTGACCCCTATTCTCCCCTTGGTGTCTTAATCCTATCCTGACCTGCTGTGGGGATTATTTAGCAAGTTGGAAAAGCCTCATGCCCTCACTGCAGCTCCCTGTGCCTTGATACAAGGTGTGACATTTAGAGTGGATTCCTGACATGCCAGGAGGCAGAAGTGGAAGTGGCTCATGGTGCGGGGCAAGCAATGTACAGTGTGCGAGCTCTGCACTATTTGTGGTGCAGGCCCGTGTGGAGCCCTGCATGTTGGGGGATGGCAGCGGTGCATCCAGTGTTCACGCTGGTTCTGGCTTCTCCGGGCAGCCTGTCTGTGGCCCACAGCCTCCGGAGCTGCCGCGCTTCCCCAGCTGGCTCCTCCTGCCTGGAGCGCGCAGGACTGCTGGGCAGGGCCCCTCAGTTTGGCGCTGCTGAAGGCCATGTGATTTGACAAGTTGCCATGTTCTGTTCTGCTGCTGGCAGGAGAATCCCAGGCTTGTTTCCCCCCATGTGTTTAAATGATCCCTTTGCTCCTGCGGTCCTGAACTGGCTGTCGAGTTGGCAATGGAGAGAGGGTTTTGTCGCTTTTAAACCTGTTGGAAAAATGGATGTGGGCTGGAGGAGCTCCCCTGTGGAAGAAATGAGAGAGAAGTATGTGCTGCATCTTACAGTGGTTGTGTTGAGCTGGTTAAAAATCAGCTGTCTTGAAGGCATCACATGAAAGTGGTGTTGTGACCAGCATATTAATATCAGGCCACCAAAGTCTTCCTGTCGTGTTTATGCAAGGAGATGTTTGTTAATGCTAGCTGTCCCCTGGCCAGCCCAGTGCTTTAGGATGTCTGCTGGTGTCTTGTGCAGAGCCGCTGCCTTTTGTCCCTTTCTAGCTGATGGAAGGATGTGGAATTCCCATTTCAGACAGCACTGGTAGTATAATGCAGCTCTTGCTGAAACTAGTCAAATTAAAAGCATGAAATGAAATGAGCTTTGCAAGGGGCAGTCGGCTAACCCACCATCCCCACTGATCTAAGCATCACAGAGTGGAGATCTTTAACTTAAATGATATTCATGTTTGAAAGGACTCTTGGAACTGCTTTGTCTGCCAGGCTTTGGGATGGGCCTGGCCCTCCGTGGGGCACCCTGCTACTGTCCCCTGTGCTGCAGGATTGTGTGGGACCATTGTTTGTAGAGTTGGTGCAACTTACTAGGGAATGGGATAATAATAGGGCTGTTTAATCAGGGAAGCTTGCTGGGAATGGACTTGTGAGCTACTTTAATTTGAGTTTGTGGTGCGCTGTGAGGCAGCTTGTGGGGTGGTTCTGCATGAATTACAGCAACTTTGGCAGGCAGCAGATGAGTACTCGCAGTCACTCACAGTGTGCCATTGTGCTGGAGAGCAGAAATGGGGATCTTCTGTTTCAGGAACGTATGTACAGGCTTCACCCTTTCCACTTAGCAAGTTCCAAAACCCAAACATCCAAATTACCGCATAGATTTATTGTGTTGTTTCGGTTTTTAATTCCAAGTCTCAGATGTTGCTGTCAACTGGAAGTTCATCCTCAGCAATGAGCCCCGCTGTCTGACTGGAAGGAACTTGGGTTTAAGAGGCATCACGCATGAGTGTCACAGGGTGAACAAGACTCTAGTTTCCTGTGTAGATCAACATTTGTTGATATGCTGGAGATGTTACTGGACTTCTTAAATCATGTCTGCAGCTGAGCTTTGATTTGAGGTTGAGCAAGACATTTTGTAGTCCCTGTTCCTGCTGTTCATTTCTTTACTTGCCTTGGCCAGGTTGGACTTGGAGCGAGCCGCTCTAGTGGAAGGTGTCCCTGCCTGTGACAAGGGGTTGGAACTGCATGAGCCTTAAGGCCCCTTCCAACCCAAACCGTTCTGTGACTTTAAGACTGTATGCCTCTACAGCAAGCAATACAGAAGCAGGCTGGTGTCCAAGCTAGCTTGGGTGAAGTTGTGTGTTTGTTCCTGTGGGATAGGAGCTTGTGGCTGAGGAGGTGAGAAATCTGGAGCGTATATTAAATGCTCCAGGTCTCGGATGCTCGGTTTGGTCTGAGGGAGGCATGGTTTTGTCCTTAGCTAGGGTGTAATCAGCTGCTGTGAAAATCAGGGCCCTGAAGGAGGTATCTGGAAGGAGGCTTGCTCTGATGACAAAAGGTGTTTTCTGGTCGAGACAGACGAAGCATAGTTGAGAGACTGACTTGGTTGTCTTATCTTTTATACTTCTGAAGAGGAACTAGATAATACAGTTTTCCAGTGGGTGGTTCCCATCTCCAGGACTTTATCTCCTGCAAACAATCTTTATCTTTGTTGCTTACTGGTGAGAGTCTTAGGCCCGTTTGGAGAAAAGCCTGTGGTGTGTAAGCATTGTCAGACACGGGGGTTCTGCTTTCATTCCTGCCCAGTGAAAATATAAACTGAGTGTCCTTTGCACTCTTTGTTTTGGGGACGTGGGGAACTTCAGCTCTGTGTGCCAGCTGTAGGCTTTCCTGAAGGAAATGGGAAGGCCTCAGCCCTGCCTCATTTAACCTAGAGGAGGCTTGTAGATGGAGGAGCATGGCTGGGACATGAGTCCCAGTGGTGTCCAGGCAGGAAGGGTTCACACGCTTTCTAGAGTGAAAGAGAAAGCTTTCAGCTCACAAGTCAGGAGTAGCAGCTGTCCATGTAGTAAACTTAACGTAGCATAAAGTGGTGGTCCACTGGTGTTATGAACCCAGCCTGCTCCTGGAGAGACTGCAGTGCTGGATGCTGTCCGTGTGTGTAGCCCTGACCTCTGTCTAGCAAAGGGGGGGCAGGGGAAAGAAGGTGAAATGGGTTTGAGTGGAAAGGGGGGGTAAGGTGAAACTGGTGACTGTAATGGTGAGAAATGTCCAGAGATCCTGGTCTTAGGTAAGGATCTCGTTCTGAGGTCTCCTGTAGAGCAGAGATGTGATTTAAAAAGCAAATGGAAAACAAGCCTGTTCATGCTACTAGAGATACCTCAAGGTGTTTATGAAACTGAAGTCTTCCTGTTCCCTTCCCTGTGGCTATTGTAACATGTTTTCTGTTTCTCCTTCTAGGTATAACTGCTAAGGCTTTCTAAAATGCCTTTATGCTTGCGGAATTTCATCCCATATGCTGTACCTGTACTGCTGGCACTTCTTGGCTGCTGGTGGATCTATTCCCATAGAAAAAAGCATGGAACCTATCAAGATGAACAAGCAGTGGCTACTGAAGAGCAGCAGGAAGAAGTGACAGAGCAGGATTCAGCGCCCAGAACAGAACCATGTGTTCCTCAAAGGCCACTCTCCTTGATGGAAGAGGAATGCACAGAGAACAAAACCTCGACAACCTCCCTGCTGACAGCAGGGTTGATGATGCCCTCTGTTATGTGTCACGCAGATGAGAGGCTGGATCTCTCACAAGACCTGCCAGTAACAACAAATCAGCCCAGCACCCTGGAGGACGACAGCGAAAAACTAGAAGAAATGGTATCTCAAGACAAAACGGTGTCGGAGAGGTGGTCGGACTCCTGTGGAAAACCACAAAGGCTCTCCAGAAAAGTCACCTTTGGTTAGGGAGGGCTCTGCGTGCAGCACATCCACATGTGAAGGTGGGCATGTGTGGAGGGCCTGTTGCAGAACACAAGGCTGGCTGTTGCATCAGGCCAGCATTCAGAGTCACTGAGTGTATCTGCAACCCGAGATACAAGTGCTGGGCAGAGCTCTGGCCCGAGTGAAACTCAGCCTACTCTGAAGCTGCCTGAAGACAACAAAGTGCCATGCAGCAGTGGGGGTACTGCGAGGATGGTCCAGACCTGTGTAATGACTGTAGCAAGGCAGCAGGAATAGATGGAGATTGCCCACAAGGTAAGCGATTTGAAAATCCTCTTACGCACACACGGTGAGCAAGCATTTTATGTGCTGTAACCTCCTGCTTCAGAACAGGAGCAGATGAAATTTCATGTTTAATTTCCGCAGTAAATGACTGTTTAGCCCTCAGGTGCAGGTGGGTCTGCATTTGCTTTCAGAATTCACATCTCTGTAGGATCCAGTGTTAGCTGGGTGATCTTCAGGGTCTACTGCAAAGGGGTGAGCAGACTGCTTCCTGTTCAGCACAAAGCTTCTTGTCTAAAGCTGAGCATGGTCTGGAGTAGCCCAGTGAGATGGACTGTGTCTGGATGTAGGCCAGGCTGCTGGACACCTTGCTGGTTTGAGACCTGCTTGTCCCAGTGGTTTCTGCTTTGGTTCCAGCAGCCTCTAGCAAGCCCTGGGCTCTTCTTGTCTGTGAGCTGCTGCAGCAAGGAGCCATGAGGCAGCTTTCTGAGTGCTGCAGGATGAACCAGGGAAGTGCTCTAATGAACTGCGATAAAATCAGTTGGTTGCAGACCAATTACCCTGAAGCCTTTTACTTGGAAGAGAAGGTGCATGCCAAGAAATCCCAAGAGGGAGCAGTGATCATGGAATTTCCCCATCTGTCTGTGTTGCTTTTGCCTTCTAGATCCTGGATGATGTGTGTGTGGCAGAATGCAAAGCTGTCTGAGCAAATGTTAACCTGTGTGACCTTGGGATGGATGTCGAAGTCCTTTATAAGACCCTGTGGTGCCAACAGCCCTTAATGGCAGGGTGCCTTCTGTAATTGCTGCAGAGTAGTTGGAAGGCTGGTTGTTGGAAGACATGTGGATCGAGTTTGCCAGCAATTAAGGGGTAAACCCACAGAACGTTTTCTTTAGTGAGAGTCACTATAGGAAGACGGTGGTTTTGCCTTGTTGTGAATGCTGGTGTGGCAAAAGGTACAAATGTGTTGTGGAGCCTGGTGGTGACAAGAGCTGAGACCTCAGCAGCCAGACAGCTGATGGGCAGGGAAAGGTGCTAATGTGGGATCAGAGGTCACGCAGCTGACCCTCCACCCAGGCTTTGAGACTTCCATCCCCATCCTTGCCTTTCCAGGCATCTGTGCTGTGTTCTTAGTTAAGATGTGGCAAATGTGAAGCAGGTGTTGGGTTTATTTTTCTCTTTGGTCCTGCACTGGATGGCCTGAACACTTGCAGGTAAGTGAGGATCCTCACGCTTCTGCTTGTTAATGTGAGGGAAGGTTCAACCATGTGTCGCGCTGATTGTGTCTGGGATCTGACCAGGAGGAAGGTGTTCGAGTTTGTCCCCCTCCCACGTGGAAATGTCCCTGGTATCAGCCGGTGGTTTGGGAAGAAGCCCTAGCTAGGCTCTGGCACCTTGCTTCTTCAGGCATATGACAGACTTGGGCAAGAGGCAATCCCCTGCCACCACTAGCAGTGGATCACCCGTGGCACTCAGGTCCCTGTGCACCATCTACTGGGGCAGGAGTGTAATGTCAGTGCAAAGAGCAGATGGATAGGTTGCACGTCCCTCCTCGCCTGCTGAACTCCCTGTGAAGAGCCCTGCCCAGGCCATGGGTAGAATGCAGAATTCCTTGGGCAGCAGCAGGCTCTCATTCAGGTTTTGGTAACTTTGACTTCTAGTGTCTTTGTCTCAGCTGCCGTATAAAAGGGCACTGTTTGAAGGGTGATGGCTCAACTTGGGCCGCTTCCCTGTGGCGTTCCCAGA
>NW_026991133.1:0-18659 GCF_036250125.1 Pseudopipra pipra
TAAGGTTTGGGGGATCAAATTGCCCCAAATCCCAAGAAATCACCCCAAAAAGTGGAGCTGGTGCTCCACATCAGCCTCCAGGGGAGGAGGAGCCTCCCTGGGCAGGATTTTGGGGTGAAAAATGCCTGGTTTGGGCATTTGGAGCCCAAACCACCCCTTCGGAGAAAATCAGTCCCTCCTGCCCCCAGCCTGACTTTTTTGGGGCAGAAAGAGGCCGTTTAGAGGGGGGGAGCTGAGGCAGGTTTATCAAATTGCCCTAAATCCCCCAAATTCACCAATTCCCAGCAAAATGGGGGGGCCCGGGGGGCGTGGGGGGGGGTGGGACATCACCCCCCTCGAGTGAACCACACCCCCTCAGAAAGGGTTTTTCCTTTGAAAAGCAGCTATTTTTGGCATCAGGGAACCGAGGCTCAGCCACGAGATGGTGGAGGGGGGAAAATCGCCCAAAATCCCTAAAATTCACCCCAAAACGGGGAGGGGGGGGGGGCACACATCACCCCCTTGGGGAAAATCAGCCCTTTCTGAGCCCGGGCAGGATTTTGTTTTGGAGGGGAAACAGATATTTTTGGCACCAGGGACCTGAACTCGCCCCCAGGACGCGGACGGGTGAAAATTGCCCAAAATCCCTGAAATTCACCCCCGGGGGGGGTGGGGGCTGGGTTGAGGTGCCACCTCACCCCCATCGAGTCACACACACGCCCTCTCAGGATTTTTTTTGGGGGGGGGGGGGGAACCAGCTCTTTTTGGCGCGAGGGAGCCGAAGCTCGGCCGCAAGTGGGTGAAAATTGCCCAAAATCCCCCGGATTGGCCCCAAAAGGTGGGGGTGGGGCCACGGCGAAGCCAAGGAGTAACAATAGAGTGATAACTACCAGGTAATGCAGTTTGTTTACCATAGCGTGTCCGATCCCTGCGTGCTGGCGGCGAGAGAAGGACAAAACACAAACGTGACCTTGGGGGGCGTCGGGGGGGGGGCGGGGGGCGGTTCTTCTCGTTAAGGGGGGGCCCCCCCGGGATTAGTGGGGGGCGGGAGGTTAGTGGGGGGGGGCCCCGCGGGGGGAAGCGTGTTAGTGGCACGCGCACACACAGGGGGGGAGGGGCGTGGCACGAGGGGGGGGGGAGGGGCGGCGCCCACCTTGGGGGGGAGAAGCAGAGAGTTGTTAGAGGGGGGCGGGGGGGGCCCCCACCCCCCCCCGTCACCGCACGGGGGGCCCGGGCCGGGCGGGGACCCCCCGTGTCCAGTGCTCCCAGTCTGAGAGGGTCCAAGGAACCAGTGCTCCCAGTCTGAGAGGGTCCAAGGAACCAGTGCTCCCAGTCTGAGAGGGTCCAAGGAACCAGTGCTCCCAGTTGGGGAGAGATCCTGCGGTCGGTGCTCCCGGCTGGGCCGTCGGCCAGTGCTCCCAGTGCTCCCAGTGCTCCCAGCGCTCCCAGCGCTCCCAGCGCTCCCAGTGCTCCCAGTGCTCCCAGTGCTCCCAGCGCTCCCAGCGCTCCCAGTGCTCCCAGGTGGGTGGGTGATCAAGACGCCCAGTGCTCCCAGTGCTCCCAGTGCTCCCAGTGCTCCCAGTTGGGTGGTTGACCAAAGCAGCCAGTGCTCCCAGTTGGGGAGGTGATTAAGGAACCCAGTGCTCCCAGTTGGGGAGGTGATTAAGGAACCCAGTGCTCCCAGTTGGGAGCGTATCAAGGAACCCGCTGCTCCCAGTGCCCCCAGTTTGGCAGCTCACCAAACACCCAGTGCTCCCAGTTGGGGAGGTGGCCAGGACACCCAGTGCTCCCAGTTGGGGAGCTGGCCAAGTCAGCTGCTGTTCCCAGTTGGGTGATTGACGGAGGTGCCCAGTGCTCCCAGCTGGGCTCCCATTGCTCCCAGTGCTCCCAGTTGGGGAGCTCAGCAAAATGCCCAGTGGCCTCGGATGGTTGGCCAAGGCTCCCATCGCTCCCAGTGCTCCCAGCTGGGTAGTTGCCCAAGGCTCCCAGTGCTCCCAGTTGGGTGGTTGACCAAGGCCACCATCACTCCCAGTGCTCCCAGTTGGGGAGCTGATCAAGGCTCCCATCGCTCCCAGTGCTCCCAGTTGGGGAGCTGCCCAAGGCTCCCAGTGCTCCCAGTTGGGTGGTTGACCAAGGCCACCATCGCTCCCAGTGCTCCCAGTTGGGTGGTTGCCCAAGGCTCCCATCGCTCCCAGTGCTCCCAGTTGGGGAGCTGCCCAAGGCTCCCAGTGCTCCCAGTTGGGGAGCTGCCCAAGGCTCCCAGTGCTCCCAGTTGGGGAGCTGACCAAGGCTCCCATCACTCCCAGTGCTCCCAGTTGGGGAGCTGCCAAGCCCATCAGCCGGGTGGTTGCCCAAGGCTCCCATGGCTCCCAGTTGCCCCCCCTGTCCCCCCCCCCCCTCCCCCGGCCCCCCCGCCGTACCTGCCGCAGGTTGCGCGTGACGCGCACGTGGTGCCAGCCGCCGTCGTGGAACTTGCCGTTGACGGGCTCCACCAGCGCCTCGAAGGCGCCGGCGCCCAGGTTGATGACGAGCCACACGGCGCCGGCCTTGAGCGACAGGTTGAGGAAGTCGGCGGCGCGGCCGGTGTGCAGCAGGAGCCCGTGGCGCTGCCGCGTGCGGAACGCCAGCGCCAGCTCGTCCGCGCTGCTCTGCACCGGCGACCGCGACACGTCGTAGCAGAAGAACTCGCTGCCCCGGAACGTGGCCACGTACTCGGCGCGGCCTGGGGGGACAGGGGGGACCTCGTGGGGACCTCGTCACCGGGAACCTGGTGTGGGGACCTCGTGGGGAGACCTGGGGTGGGGGGGGACCCGGCATGGAGATCTCGTCACCCGGGACCCCGTGTGGGGACCTCGCAGGGGGGGACCTGGCGTGGGGACCTTGTGGGGGGACCCGGCGTGGAGACCTCGTCACCGGGACCCGGTGCAGGGACCTTGTGGGGGGACCTGGTGTGGAGATCTTGTCACTGGGACCTGGTCTGGGGACCTCGTGGGGGGACCCGGTGTGGGGTCGTTGTGTCCCGGTGACGGGGGTTTTGGGGTGAGGGTCGGGTGTGGGGTCGTTGTGTCCCAGTGACGGGGTTTTGGGGTGAGGGTCAGTGTGGGGTCGTTGTGTCCCAGTGACGGGGTTTTGGGGTGAGGGTCAGTGTGGGGTCGTTGGGGGGGGGGGTCACGCCCTCACTGACCTTTCGCCGCTTGCTGGATCTCGCCGGCGCCGCGGCCGGGCCCCCCCTCGGCGACCTCGGCGGGCCCTGGGGAAGGGGCGTGTCAGGGGCCCAGGTGAGCACAGGTGAGCTCAGGTGTGCTCAGGTGTGCACAGGTGTGTTCAGGTGTGCTCAGGTGTACTCAGATGTGCTCAGGTGTGCTGAGGTGAGCTCAGGTGTACTCAGGTGTGCTCAGGTGTGCAGAGGTGTGCTCAGGTGTGCACAGATGTACTCAGGAGTGCACAGATGTGCTCAGGTGTGCACAGGTGTGCTCAGGTGTGCTCAGGTGTGCTCAGGTGTGCACAGATGTACTCAGGTGTACTCAGGTGTGCTCAGGTGTGTTCAGGTGTGCACAGTTGTACTCAGGTGTGCTCAGGTGTGTTCAGGTGTGCACAGTTGTACTCAGGTGTACTCAGATGAGCACAGGTGTGCTCAGGTGTGCACAGTTGTACTCAGGTGTGCTCAGGTGTGTTCAGGTGTGCTCAGGTGTGCTCAGGTGTACTCAGGTGTGCTCAGGTGTGCTCAGGTGTGCACAGTTGTGCTCAGGTGTACTCTGATGTGCTCAGATGTGCTCAGGAGTGCACAGATGTGCTCAGGTGTGCTCAGGAGTGCTCAGGTGTGCTCAGGTGTACTCAGGTGTGTTCAGGTGAGCTCAGGTGTGCGACCCCCGGGCGGGGGCGAGGGGACCCTCCGCTCCTCGTACGAGGGGCCGCCCCTCCCCCCCCCGCGCCCACACAAGGACCCCCTGCCCCCTCCTGACCCCCTGCCCCCTCCTGGGGGGGGTGGGGACCCCCCGGCCCCCCCTCCCCCCATCCCACCCCACCCCCCTCCCCCCGTCCCCGTGCGAGCGGCCGCCCCTCCCCCCGTGTCCACGAGCCACAGACACGATGGGGGGGGAATGGGGGGGGGATGGTGGGGTGGGGGGATGATGGGGGTGGGGGAGGGGCCCGAGGGCGCGTCTTTACCTTGGCCGGTGAGTCGCAGGTGGGCGGGGACCTGGGGGGGAGGGGAGGGGCCGAGGGGAGGGGGGAGGGGCGGGGGGGGAGGGGCGGAGAACGAAAGCGAAAGTGGCGGGAAAAGGGAAAATTTTGGGGAAAGAAAAGGGAAAGTGGTCAAAGGCGGTGGGGGGAGGGGAGGGGAGGGGCTCGGAGGGGGGGAGGGGAACGGGGAAAAGCGGCGGGAAAAAGGAAATTGGGGGGAAAATGGGAAAGGAAACGAAAATGGTGAAAGAAAACGAAAGGGAGAAAAATCAGAGAAAGGGAAAAACGGGAAAAAAGAAAAATGGAAAAACGGGAAACAGAAAAAAGGGAAAGGAGGGAGAGGAGGGAAAAAGGAAAAGGGACGAAAGGGAAAAGGGAGGAAAAAGGAGAAAGAGGAAAACAGTGAAAAGGGTCAAAGCAAGGGAAAGGAAGAAATTGATAAAAAGGGGGAAATCAGCAAAATAAGGGAAAAGAGCAAAAAATAAAATAGAAAAAAGTGGGAAAAAGAAAAGTAATTTAAAAAGGGAAACTTATAAAAGAGAGAAAAAACAAAAGAAGAAAGATGGTAAGGAAACAAAAAAAAGAGAAATAAAATATTCCAAAAAATTATTCAAAAGAGGAAAATAATTTTTTAGAAGAAAAATAATTAAGGAAAAAAATAATTAAAAAGGGGGAACTGTTATTAAAAATGGAGAGGAATAAAAAAAAGGAAAAATAAAAAGGGAAAATAATTTAAAGAAGGAAAAATAGGTAAAAAAGGGAAAATAATAAAAATAAAGGGAAACCAATAAAAATCAAGGAAAGTCACGAGAAAAGGGGAAATAATAAGAGAACAACTGCAAGTCGGAATGAAAAATAATTAAAAAGGGAAAATAATAAAAAACTTGAAATAATGGAAAAAGTAAAAGAAAAAAGGGGAAAAAAATGAAAAAGGAAAAACGGCAAAATGGGAAAAAAAGGGGGGAATGGGAATGAAAGAGAAATTAATTAAAAAAGATAAAAATTAAAAAAAAAATCAGAATAAAAAAATAAAAATTAACCAAAAAACCCAAAATGACCGAAAGTCCCGGGGGGGGGGAGGGGCCCCGGGTGGGGGAGGGGCCCCGTCACAACTTAAACCTCCTTTAACTTGTGACGGCATCGGGCGATGCCGGGGGGGGAGGGGCGGGGGGCGGGGACAAGCGCCGGGGGGCGGGGCCACGCGGGCTGCGCCGCCCCTCCCCCCCGCCGCCTTCCCGCGGGTTTTTCCCCTTTTTCCGAGGTTTCGGGGAAAAGCCGGGGGTGGGGGAGGGGATGAGACACGGGGGGGCGGGGCCGCCCCTGGCGCGGGGACCCTCCCCCACCCCGGGACCCTCGGCCGGGGGGGCTCCGGGGGGGCCTCGTGCTGCGCACGTGGCTGCGGGCCCCGCCCCTCGCACAGGCCCCGCCCCTGCACAACCCACGCCCACCGCACAGGCCACGCCCCTTTGCATGCCCTCGCGCAAGCCCCGCCCCTCGGGAGGTCTCAGCCAATCCCCGGCCCGGGGGCGGGGCCGAGCTCACCCAATCCGGCCGCAGCCCGTGATCCTTCCCCCCCCTCCCATTGGCCGCCTGCCCGCTCTCATTTGCATAGCCCCACCCCCAGACAGCAGAGCCTCGCGTCATTGGCTCAGCCCCACCCCCTTCATTTGCATGCCAGCGTCCTATTGGGCCACCCGAGAGTGACGTCATGGCCGGGAGCAGAGGGCGGTGCTCCTTGTTCTGGCTACGCCCCCTTTTCACAGCCTCGCCCCATTGTGTGGCCACACCCCCTCATGCAAGCCCCGCCCCTCTGGCGCCCCAAAGGCCTTTCAGGAGCGACCCCGTGACCCCCCGTGACCCTCCATGACCCCCCGTGACCCCCCCGTGACCCCTCGTGGCACAGGAGCCCCCCCAGCTCCCCACGGCCCCGGGGTGACCCCCCCGTCACCCCTGGACCTGCTCCTGCCCCTCTGCTGAGCCACGACCCCCGCCCTGGGGGTGACACCAGGATTGGCACAACCCCCCCCCGCTGTGCCCACCCCTCACACCCCCCAACCCCCCCCCTCACCCCCCATTCCCCCCCCCTCACCCCCCTCTCGCCCCCCACTCACCTTCCACTGCGGGTTCGGGTTCTTCCTCTGGGGGTCCCGGGGGGCAGTGGGGGAGGGGCAGAGCCGTTAGTGCCCAGGACCCTCCTGTGGCCCCCCCGTGACCCCCCCACCCCCACCCTGTGACCTCGGGCTGACCTTGGAGGCGGGGGGGGGGGGGTTACAGGTTCACACGTCCCGGGGGGGGGGTTGCACACCCTGGTGCCGTTTGCACGCCCGGACCCCCGTCCTGGGGGGGTCTGCACACCCAGGGGGGGTTCACACCCCAAGGGGGGGTTTGCACCCCCTGCACGGGGTCCCGGGGGGCTGCAGCCCCCAAGGGGGGGTTTGCAGTCCCAGGGGGGGTTCACACCCCAAGGGGGGGGTTGCACGCCCTGCACACACCCTCGGGGACCCCACATCACACACGGCACCACAGAAGTGTCCCACGGGGGCCCTGCACCCCACAGTGCACCCCACAGCACCCCACAGCACCCCACAGAACCCCTCGGGGGCCCTGCACCCCATAGCACCCCATAGCACCCCACAGTGCACCCCACAGCACCCCACAGCACCCCTCAGGGGCCCTGCACCCCACAACACACCCCACAGGGCCTGTGCACCCCACAACACGCCCCACAGGGCCTGTGCACCCCATAACACACCCCACAGGGCCTGTGCACCCCACAACACACCCCACAGGGCCTGTGCACCCCACAGCGCCCCCGACAGCAACACACAGGGGCTGCCTCCCCTTGGCACACACCCCCCACCCCCCCGGGGGTCGGGCACCCCACGGTGCCCCCCATCACCCCCAGCACCCCACGGTGCCCCCCAGCACCCCCCGGTCCCCAGGGCACCCTCCCCTCCCCTGTCCCTGTCCCTGTCCCCCCTCAAGGACGCAGAGGGAGCATCCTGTGATGCCCTGACAACCGTCGCCAGGGAGACAGGCCTGAGCATCGCCATGGCAACGGGTACCCAGCCCCGGCGGCGCCATGGCAACCGGCCCTGGCCACGCGCCCGGAGGATGCTGTCACCACGGTGACACCGGAGGATGCGGTCACCACGGTGACACCGGAGGATGCTGTCACCACGGTGACACCGGGCGCTTGTCCCCGGTCCCGGGGACGTGTGCGGGGGCGGGTTCACAGAGGGCGGGGCCGTGAGAGGGACCCCCCGCCCGGGGCACGCCCGGGGGTCACCCAGGGCACACCCAGGGGTCCCTGTCACCCCAGGGGTCACCCAGGGCACATCGGGGGTCACCCAGGGCACACCCAGGGGTCACCCAGGCCCGGGGGTCACCCAGGGCACACCCAGGGGTCACCCAGGCCCAGGGGTCACCCATGTCACACCCGGCTGTCCCTGTCACCCTGGGGGTCACCCAGGCCCGGGGGTCACCCAGGGCACACCTGGCTGTCCCTGTCACCCCAGGGGTCACCCAGGGCACACCCGGGGGTCACCCAGGGCACACCCGGCTGTCCCTGTCACCCCAGGGGTCACCCAAACCCCCTTCCCCCGGGGGCCTTGCACGAGGGGGCACCAGGACGTTCGATGGCACCAGGGTGTGCGAGGGCTGGGGGGCACCAGGGTGTGCGAGGGCTGGGGACGGGGGGCACCAGGGTGTGCAACTGCACCATAAACACGGGGAGGATGCTCTGGGGGGTCCCCAAACTCCCGTTGACCCCTCGGCAGGGGGATCCCGACCCCCCCACCCGCCCTGTGGGCACAAGGACGGGCACAGACGGGTGGGGAGGGCACCGAGGGCACCGAGGGCACGAGGACGGGGACGAGGGGATGTGGAGGGACATCAGGACATGGAGGGACATCAGGACGTGGAGGGACATCAGGACACGGAGGGACATCAGGACACGGAGGGACACAAGGACACGGAGGGACACAAGGACCAGGGTGGGACACGAGGACCGGGGGGGTCACATGTGGACGTGCAGCACCACGAGGGTCAGGAGGGACACCAGGACACGGGGACACAGGGGCAGGAAGGGGAGGGGACACAGAGCGACACGGGGAGCACACGTGACACCAGGAGGACACGAGAAGCACACGCGTGTGCAGCCACGATGGTGGGAACAGCGTGATGGTGTGAAGGCACGGGGGGACACAAGGACACGAGGACACAAGGACACGAGGACAGAGGACACGTGAGCCAGGAGGACACGAGGACACGGAGCAACTCAAGGGCACAATGTCACGAGGACACCCCACACCACGAGGACACCCCACACCACGAGGACACCCCACACCACGAGGACACCGAGGAGACACAGAACCCCCCGAGACGTGAGAACACCGTGATGGGGGAACGTGCAGCACCGGGAGGGACGGGGAGGAACAGCACGAGGAGCAGCACGAGGGCACGACCAACACCACGGAGACACTCAACGCCCTGAGCGTGTCCGGTGCCACGAGGACACGGAGACAGACACGCGTGTGCACACACGAGGACACGCAACAGCAGGAAGACACAAAGACACGGAGGAACTCAAGGACACAAAGACACAAAGTCACGGAGAACCAAGGCCGTGAAGACACGGGGACGTGGAGAAGCACAAGGACACAACGACACGAGGAAGTTCAACGCCAAGAGGGCACAAGGACGTGGAGAAGGACACAAGGGCAGCCACGAGGACACGACAACAGCGATGACACCGAGAGGTGGAGAAACAGGAGAGCCCCCAATGCCACGAGGACACGAGGGCAGGGAGAAACACACGTGTGCAAACACGATGGTGTGCAAACCCACGGAGACACGGAGAGACACGAGAACACAACGACACGAGGACGTTTGACACCGGGAAGACACAGAGACGTGGAGGGACTCGGGGACGCAACGACACGAGGACACCAAGACACGGAGGAACACGGGAACACAACGACACGAGGGCACCAAGACATGGAGGAACACGGGAACACGACGACACGAGGGCACCAAGACACGGAGGAACACGGAGGCACCCAATGTCGCGGAGGCGCCCGACGGGGCAGGGACGTGGAGAAACACCAGGACGTGAGGACCCCGGCTCATCTCGGTCCCTCCCGGCCCCCACGCCCCCCCGTCCCCCCCTCCCGCCTTCCCCGCGCCCTCACCTTCCTCGCAGAAGGGCCCGCGGTGGCCGGTGCCGGCGCAGTCGCAGCGGGGCTCCCCGCGGTGCAGGGCGCAGCGGCCGCCGTGGGCGCAGGGCGGGTGGTGGGCGCAGCGCTCGTCCCCGTCGCCCCGGACCCCCTGGGCCCCCAGCAGCGCCGCCGGCGCGTCGCCCACCCGCAGGTCGGCCACCCACCCGCGGAAGGGCGGCTCGTACTTGACGGTGCTGAGCGTCAGCGCCGAGAGCCGCACGTCGGGCGGGATCCCCCCGACGAACAGGTCGCTGGCCACGGCCATGTCAGGGCGCTTGGAGCGCACGGCGGCCGCCCGCGCCTCCCCGTCCACGGCCAGCGCCGCGTGCCGCGCGTGCCGGGTCAGCAGCACCGCGTGCCAGCGCCCGTCGCTCACCGGCGCCGGCGGCTCCAGCGTGGCGGGCTCGGCGCAGGCGATGGCGAAGCGCAGCCGCAGCCGCCCCTCGGCCACCAGCAGCTCCAGGAAGTCGCAGTTGCCGCCGTCGTCCAGGTACAGCAGCAGCGCCCGCGTCACGTTGGTCTTGAGGCGGAAGCTGAGCTGCCCCCCCGCGCCCGGCGCCCACCGCCCGTAGCGCGCCCACTGCCCCGGGGCGCCCCCGAACTCCAGCGCCGACCCCCAGGCGCGGGGCAGCACCAGGGACCCCAACGTCAGCAGCACCAGCCCCAGGCGGGCGCCCGGGGGGACGCGGGCACACGGGCGGGGGGCTGTGGTGGCCCGGGGGGGCGGGGGCGGGCGGTGGGACTCGGTCCCTGGGTGGGCAGTGCAGCCCCCCTGGTCCTGGCGGACCCTTGAGTCCAAACACGCCGTGGGGCCGTGGTTGACCTTGGGCTCCTGGGGGTCCACTGCGCTGGCCACGGGGGCTTGGTGGACCTTCGAGTCTGTAAGAGCCACGGGGGCTCGGTCAGCCTGGGTGTCCGGGTGGTCCACGGGGTCTTGGTTGGCCTTGGGCTCTCGGGGGTCCTCGGGGGCTTGGTTGGCCACAGGGGCTTGGTGGACCCTCGAGTCCAGACACGCTACGGGGTCTTCATTGACCTTGGCCTCTACAGGGGCCGTGGGGCTTTGGTTGGCCATGAGGTCCTGGTTGACCTTGGGCTCTCGGGGGTCCTCGCAGGCTTGGGAGGGCACAGAATCTTGGTGGACCTTCGAGTCTACGCAAGCCACGGAGCCTTGGTTGACCTTTGAGTCCAACAGAACCACGGAGCCGTCACCGACGTTGGGTCCTGGGGGGTCTGGGGGGTCCTGGTTGCCCACAGAACCTTGGTTGGCCACAGACCCCAGGTGGGTCACGGAGACCTGGCTGACCTGGGTCTCCAGGGGGTCCTCAGGGCCTTGGTTGGGTGTGGAGCCTTGGGAGACCTTTGAGTCCAACAGCACCACGGAGCCCCCACCGATGCCGGGCTCTGGGTGGTCCCGGGGGTCCTGGTTGCCCACGAAGCTTTGGTTGGTCACAGAGCTCAGGTGGGCCTCAGCCTCCAGGTGGTCCTGGGAGCCCTGATGGGTCTCGGAGCCCAGGGGGGTCACAGAGCCCGGGGGGGCCCGAGTCTCTCGGTGGTCCTGGTTGACCAAGGAGTCCCAGCTGGCCGTGGATCCTCGAGTGGCCACGGGGCCCAGGTGGGCTTTAGTCTCTGGGTGGTCCTGGGAGCCCTGATGGGCCACGGAGCCGGGGTGGGTCTCGGGGCCCAGGTGGGCTTTAGTCTCTCGGCGGCCCCTGGGCACCGGGTGCCCCTCAACGTCCGGACGGGTCATGGTGCCTGGGGTGGCTGCAGAGCCTGGGCGGGCTGGGGCGGCCCTGGGGGGGGCCTGGGGGGGCCCGGCCACCCCCGTCCTCTCACAGCCGCATGGGTGGCCCCGGCGGGGGGTGACAGCCTGGCCGGGGGTCCGGAGGCACCTGGAGGGGGGAAGAGAGTCAGGGAAGAGGCATCAGGGGGGCCTCGGGTGTCCAGGGGGGCTCCAGGTATCCAGGGGGCCTCGGGTGTCCAGGGGGGCTCCAGGTATCTGGGGGGGGGGCTCAGGTGTCCAGGGGGGCTCTAGGTATCTGGGGGGGGGGGCTCAGGTGTCCAGGGGGGCTCCAGGTATCTGGGGGGGGGGCTCAGGTGTCCAGGGGGGCTCCAGGTATCTGGGGGTGGGCTCAGGTGTCCGGGGGGTCCCAGGTATCTGGGGGGGGGCTCAGGCATCCGTCACCCCCCCCCCCAGCCAGTTATCATCCCGTTAATTAACCCGGTGATTGGGGGGGGTGGAGGGGGGTCGGTCACCGCGGCAACCCGGGCTCCGGTATTATGCAAATGAGCCCCCAGGTTATTTATAACACCCCCTCATTGGCTAATGGGGCTCATTAACATGCGCCGCATAATTAGCCAATCACATTAACTGCTGCACCTGCAGGGGGGGAGGGGGGATTGACAGCGACCCCCTCCCCATGGCACCCCCCACCCCCCTCCCCGGGGGGGCCCAGGGTGAGGAGGAGCCCCCAGAGACCCCCCCAGAGACCCCCCTGACCCTCCCGGGGAAGGCCCCGAGTCCGGGACCCCCCCCCTCCATGGGTGTCCTCGGCGCGCCCTTCCCCCCCCGGGAGCGATTAATTAATTAATTATCGATCGCTGATGGTCGATAAGGGGGGGGAGGGGACATCGGACACCTGGGTCCCCACGGAGGGGTCTGGGGGGGCCTCGGGGGGGCCGTGAGTGACTGAGGGGCGTCCGGACACAGCCCCCCCCCCCCCCGGGGGCGTTGAGGGAACTCTGGGGGGGCGTCCATAGGGAAGTCCCCCCCCTCCGGCCGCCCGGGCCCACCCGGGGGGGTCTGGGGGGGCTCGGGGGGGGCTGCGGGGGGGGGAGGGGCACCCGGCCACTCGTGTCCCCCCCGTGTCCCCCGCGGGCACCTGAAGGTCACGGGGAGGAGACAGGGCCGGGGGGGGAGGGGCGGGGGAGAGCTGGGGGGGCGACCCCGGTGTCCGGACTGTCCCAACCCCCCCAAAGCGCGGCCTGGCACATGTGTGCTCTCACACACAGACACACCCCTGCACACACGTGTGCTCTCACACAGACACACCCCTGCACACGCGTGTCACACACAGACACACCCCTGCACACGTGTGTCACACACAGACACACCCCTGCACACGCGTGTGCTCTCACACAGACACACCCCTGCACACACGTGTGCTCTCACACAGACACACCCCTGCACACGCGTGTGCTCTCACACAGACACACCCCTGCACACGCGTGTGCTCTCACACACAGACACACCCCTGCACACGCGTGTCACACAGACACACCCCTGCACACGTGTGTGCTCTCACACAGACACACCCCTGCACACGCGTGTGCTCTCACACAGACACACCCCTGCACACGCGTGTCACACACAGACACACCCCTGCACACGCGTGTGCTCTCACACAGACACACCCCTGCACACGCGTGTCACACACAGACACACCCCTGCACACGCGTGTCACACACAGACACACCCCTGCACACACGTGTGCTCGGGGCTGCACCTCCCACCTGTGAGTGACCCTGCCTTGTACACGCCTGTGCACGGATGTGCACATGGACGCACACGTAGGCACACATGTGTGCACAACCCCCCATCCGACACACGCCTGTGCACACACCTGTGCACGCACACCCCCACCTGAGCACACTCGTGTGCTCACACACACACGTGATCACACACATACCTGAGCTCACACACACCTGTGCTCACACACCTGTGCTCACACACACGCAGACACCCCCTGCCTCGCACACGCAGGGTCACCCCCCCACACGTGCACCCCCCTGTGAACACCCCCCGCACCCCCCACGGGCTCTCGTGCACCCCAGTTCTGAGCACCCCCCTCACACACCCCGGGCACACCCCCATCAGCCCCCCAAATACTCGTGTGCACCCCAGCTCTGTAACCCCCAACACGCACACGTGTGTGCACCCAGTGCAGCCCCCGCCCCCTGCACACGCGTGACCCCGGCTTCGCACACGCCCTGCACACGCTCACCCCCCCCCTTTGGGGTGCACGGCTCCTGCACGCTCAGGAGCCCCTGCTTTGGGTGCACCCCCCCCACTTTGGGGTGCACACCCCCCAAAACACTCGCACGTGCTCATGCTCCCCGCTGGAGTCTGCAGCGCCCTGGGCACCCCACTTTGGGGCGCACCCCCCGCACCCTCACCTGCACCCCAGGTGTGCACACACCCCCCGCACCCTCACCTGCACCCCAGGTGTGCACACACCCCCCACACCCTCACCTGCCTCTCAGGGTGGTGCACACCCCCCCAGATGTGCACACACACGTACACCCCCCCCAGATGTGCACACACACGTGTGCACCCCAACGCAGCACAACCCCCCTGCACAGACATGCACACCTGCCTGGGCACCCCCTGCACCCTCACCTGCACCCCAGGTGTGCACACACACCCCCTGCACCCTCACCTGCACCCCAGGTGTGTGCACACACCCCCTGCACCCTCACCTGCACCCCAGGTGTGCACACACACCCCCTGCACCCTCACCTGCACCCCAGGTGTGCACACACACCCCCTGCACCCTCACCTGCACCCCAGGTGTGCACACACACCCCCTGCACACTCCCCTGCACACCCAGGTGTGCACACACACCCCCTGCACACTCCCCTGCACCCCAGCTTTGCACACACACCCCCTGCACCCTCACCTGCACCCCACTTTGGTGCAAATGCACCACCAAACACGCTCACACACGTGTGCACCCCAGTGCAGTGTGAATCCCCCCCCACTCATGTGCACCCCAAGGCAGTGTGAATCCCCCCCACACTCGTGTGCAGCTCAGGTCTGCACAGACAGACACCCCCCAGGTGCACACACACTGCACCCCAGCACAGTGTGCACCCCCTGCACCCTCACCTGCACCCCAGGTGTGCACACACACCCCCTGCACACCCACCTGCACCCCAGGTGTGCACACACACCCCCTGCACACCCACCTGCACCCCAGGTGTGCACACACCCCCCCTGCACACCCACCTGCACCCCAGGTGTGCACACACACCCCCTGCACACCCACCTGCACCCCAGGTGTGCACACACCCCCCCTGCACACCCACCTGCACCCCAGGTGTGCACACACCCCCCCTGCACACCCACCTGCACCCCAGCACAGTGTGCACCCCCTGCACCCCAACAGTGTGCACTCCCTGCACACACACCTGCACCCCAGCTTTGCACACACCCCCCCAAACACACCCACGTGCCCCCCAGCCTGGTGCACACACCCCCAAACACACTCAGGTGCTTGTGCCCCCCACTGTGGTGCACGTGCCCCCCCCAGACCTGCCCACACCCGGGTGCCCCCCAAGTCTGCCCCCGCTGCCCTTGCCCTCCCGTGTGCACCCAGTGTGACCTGCACGGACCCCCAAACACATCCACACTCGTGTGCCCCCCGACGCAGCGTGAACCCCCCCTGCACACTCCTGGGCACCTCAGCTTAACACCCCCCACCCCCACACACGTGCACCCCAACACAGCCCCCTCCCTGCACACTCCTGGGCACCCCAACACAGCCCCCTCCCTGCACACTCCTGGGCACCCCAACACAGCCCCCCCCTGCACACCCGTGTGCACCCCAACACAGCCCCTCCCTGCACACTCCTGGGCACCCCAGGACTGCACAGACACCCCCTGCACTCGTGTGCACCCCAACACAGCACTCCCCCTGCACACCCGTGTGCACCCCAAGACTGCACAGACACCCCCCTGCACTCATGTGCACCCCCCTTTCATACGTGCACCCCCCTAGACATGCACACACCCACGTGCACCCCAGTGTCACACACACGTGCCCTGAGCACTCACCTGCACCCCAACACCCCACACTCACCCCCTGCACACCCCCCTGCACCCCAACACCCCACACTCACCCCCTGCACCCCAACACCCCACACTCACCCCCTGCACACCCCCCTGCACCCCAGTTTTCACCCCCTCACCCCCGTTTCACACCCACGCCCTGCACACGCGTGTGCCCCCAATGCAGTGCACACCCCCCACACACTCACACGCACCCCGGGGCCGTGGAGCCCCCTGTACCCCCCTGTACCCCCTGTACCCCCCTGTGCCCCCCCTGCACTCACACGCTCCCTCACTCCCATCCCTCACACGCGTGTGCCACGCATGATGCCGCCCGTGGGGCCCGGGCCTGTCGCACACGCGAGCTGCACGCCCAGCGCAGGCCCCGCGCCCGGGGGGGCCCTGGGGGATTGGGGGGGGCTGATGAGACCCTCCGGCAGCGAGGGGGGAGGGGACGAGCTCCCCAAATCCCGCGGGGGGCGGGGGGGACCCGCAGTGGGGGGAGAGGAGACGATGCAGCCCCCAGACCCTGCAGTGGGGGAGGGGGGAATGCGGCCCCTCCCCGGGGTGGGGGAGCTCCCAACCCCCCCCTCCCCCTCAGGGCACCCCAGACCCCGCCCGGCGATGTGCCGGGGAGATGTGACCCTCCGGGCCCCCCCATCCCCCATCTCGCCCCCCCACCCCGCATCCCCCTCCCCGGGACCCCGAAACCGTCCCCCCATCCTGACCCCCCGACCCCCATCATCCTCCCCCCTCCCCCCGCATCCTTCCGTGTCCCCATCCCTCACCCCCCCCCCCCCGCACCCCCGAACCTGCCACACCCCACGGCCCCCCACCCCCCCCCCGCGCCATGGACCCCCCCGGAGCCCCCCAAATATCCCCCCCGCATCCCCCGCAGCCTCCCCACCCCGCACCCGCACCCCCATCCCCGCTCCTCCCGCCCCCCCCGCGCCCCCCGTCACACCCCCCGGCCCCCGATACCCCCGGGCCCCCCCGTTCTCGCCCCCCGCGGCCCCCCCCGGTACCTGCCCCGGCGGTCCCGGCCGCGGCCCCGCACCCGCCGCTCCGCCGCTCCCGCAGCCCCCGCCCGCCCCGGGCACGCGCACGGCTCCGGCTCCGCGCGCGTCCGCAATCCCCCCCCCGCAACCCCCCCTCCCGCATCGCCCCCCCGAACCCCCCTCCCTCCCCGGCTCCGGCTCCGCGCGCGCCCGCAACCCTCCCCCCGCATCCCCCCTCCCAAATCCCCCCGCATCGACCCCCCCCCCAAATCCCCCCGCATCGACCCCCCCGCCCAGGGCACGGTGCGACCCCCCCCCCGCCCCACAGAGACCCCGCAGGGACCCCCAGAGCTGCCCCACAGGGAGCCCCCGGGGGTCTCAGGGCTGCCCCCAGGGAGCCCCCGGGGGTCTCGCAGTTGCCCCCCCAGGGAGCCCCCGGGGGTCTCACAGTTGCCCCCAGGGAGCCCCCGGGGGTCTCGCAGTTGCCCCCCAGACACCCCGTGGGGACCCCTCCGAACGAGGCCCCGTAGAAACCCCATAGAGGCCCCCGGGGTAACCAGCCCCCCCCCAGCCCCCCCAGCCCCCCAGGCCGTGCCCCGTGGGGGGCTCATTAGCGTTCATTAGCGGCAGCTGCTGATGAGGGGCCCTGACTCCCCCTCCCCCTCTCCATCGCTGACACCCGGGGGTGGGGGCGGGGTCCGGACACCTGGATTCCCCCCCCCCCGCGGACCCCACGGACGGACAGACGGACACGGAGTTTATTCCCACAGTACAGGAAAGGCCCCCCCAGTGCCCCCCCCAATTCAGGGGTTGAGGGGGGTCGGGGGGGGCCAAAGCCTCGGGGACCCTGTGGAACAGGGGGGGGTGTCAGTGAAGGACCCCAGTGCCCAGGACCCCCAGCTGAGGGGGACCCCCCCGAGGACCCCAGTTTGGGGGTCCCAGGCCCCGTTACCTGTCACAGGTGGGTGTCAAAGACACCGTCCTGCAGCTCCTGCAGCTCCTCGGGGGGCTCTGGGGGGGGGAGAGGCCGTTTTTCAGGGGCACAGACCCGGGGGTCCCTCAGGTGGGGGTTCCGAGGGGGGCCGGTTTTGGGGTCCCACCTGGGGGGCGCAACGAGGCGCGGCGGGACCAGGGCAGGGAGAGGCTGAAGGAGCGGGGCCGGGCTTTGGGGGGCCCGGGGGGGTCCGGGGGGGCGGCGGCGACGCTCTGGGCACGGCGGCGACACTCGGGACGCAGCCCCCCCCGACACCCCACGTGGCAGCGCAGGCCACAGCCTGGGGGGGCACAGGGACCCCCATTACACCCACAGCCCCCCAGAAACCCTCCCACCCCTCCCGGAATCCTCCGTCATCCCCAGAGCCCCCCAGAACCATCTGTCATCCCCAGAGCCCCCAGAGCCCCCCAGAGCCCCCAGAATCCTCCGTCATCCCAGAGCCCCCCAGAGCCCCCCAGAACCCCCAGAACCATCTGTCATCCCCAGAGCCCCCCAGAGCCCCCCAGAACCATCTGTCATCCCAGAGCCCCCCAGAGCCCCCCAGAACCCTCTGTCACACTCAGAGCCCTCCAAAACCCCCCTCCCAGCACCCAGAGCCCCCCCAAACTCTCCCATGGCACCCAGAGCCCCCCGAACCCCCCATCACACCCCGAGACCCCCGGAACCCCCCATCACACCCGAGACCCCCGGAACCCCCTCCCGCACAGTTCCCTGCACAGCACTCAGAGCCCCCCCGGGCACCCCAGGGCACCCCCAGGGCACCCCGAGCCCCCCAGACCACCCCTCAGCACCCAGAGCCCCCCCGATTCCTCCAGAACCCCCTCTTTGCCCCCCCTCGGCCCCCCCCGCTCACCACTGCACTCCAGCCCGTCCTTGTGCAGCCCCCAAATCTGGGGGGGGGGGAGGAAAGGGTCGGGGGGGGCCCGTGTGAGGGGCCACTCCTCGTGCAAAGGCCCCCCCGGAACCTCCTGGGTGCCCCCCCCGTGTGAAACACTCGTGCAAAACGGGGGTGCAAGGCGGGGGGGGCGGGGGGGCGTGAGGGGTGGGCAAAGCACCGGGGGGGGACACGGGGGCGTTGTTGGGCAAGGGGGGCACGGGGGGGGCACGGGGGTCGTGTCAGGGGCACGAGGGGCACGGGGGGAGTGCGGGGGGGCGTGTGAGGCGAGCACGGAGGGCAAGGGGGGTGTGAAAGGGGCACAGGGGGCACGTGGGGTTGTGCGAGGGGCACCCGGGGGGCGCGGGAAGGACACGCGAGGGGTTCGAGAGGGTTCGTGAAAGTTCAGCAGAGGCCCCGAGGGGCTCCGAGGCTCCTCGGAGGTTCCCACGTGTCCCCGAGGGTCCCCACGTGTCCCTGAGGGTCCCGAGGGTCCCCACGTGTCCCTGAGGGTCCCCGCGGCCCCACCAGCCACGTGCAGAGCAGAGGGTTGTGTGGGGGCTGTGCGGGGCTGGGGGGTCCCGA
>NW_026991134.1:0-18644 GCF_036250125.1 Pseudopipra pipra
CACCAATCCCTCCCAGTATGATCCCAGTCCCTCCCAGTCCCCCCCAATCCCCTCCCAGTCCCTCCCAGTGCTCCCAGTCCCATCCCAGTTCACCACCAGTGCTCCCAGTATCACTTACCAGTGCCTCCCAATCCCCTCCCAGTCCCTCCCAGTCCCCTCCCAATCCCCTCCAGTCCCCTCCCAGTCCCTCCCAGTCCCCCCCCAGTCCCTCCCAGTCCCCTCCCAGTCCCCTCCCAGTCCCCCCCAGTCCCTCCCAGTCCCTCCCAGTCCCCTCCCAGTCCCCCCCAGTCCCCCCCAATCCCCTCCCACGTCCCTCCCAGTCCCTCCCAGTCCCTCCCAGTCCCTCCCAAGTCCCCTCCCAATCCCCTCCCAGTTCCCTCCCAGTCCCCTCCCAATCCCCTCCCAGTTCCCTCCCAATCCCCCTCCCAGTCCCTCCCAGTCCCTCCCAGTGCTCCCAGTCCCATCCCAGTTCACCACCAGTGCTCCCAGTATCGCTTCCCAGTCCCCCTCCCAGTGTCCTGTTCACTTCATCCCAGTCCCTCCCAATCCCCTCCCAGTCCCTCCCAGTCCCTCCCAGGTCCCCTCCAGTCCCTCCCAGTCCCTCCCAGTCCCTCCCACTCACCCTCCCCAGTCCCCCCCAGTCCCCTCCCAATCCCCTCCCAGTCCCTCCCAGTCCCTCCCAGTCCCGCCCAGTCCCTCCCAATCCCCTCCCAGTCCCTCCCAATCCCCCTCCCAGTCCCCTCCCAATCCCCTCCCAGTCCCTCCGAGTCCCTCCCAATCCCCTCCCAGTTCCCTCCCAGTCCCCTCCCAGTCCCTCCCAATCCCCTCCCAGTCCCCTCCCAATCCCCTCCCAGTCCATCCCAGTCCCTCCCAATCCCCTCCCTCCCAGTCCCTCCCCATCCCCTCCCAGTCCCTCCCAGTCCCTCCCAGTCCCCTCCCAGTCCCCCCCAATCCCCTCCCAGTCCCTCCCAGTATAACCAGTATAAACCAGTCTGACCTCTACACCCCCACCACCACGGCGTGGTCCCTCTTGTACGGCTCCAGCGTCAGCTGCTCCTGGGGCTTCATCCTCTCCCCCGTCATCTTCCTCACTCTCCCCCGCGAACACAGCCTCGGCCGGCGCCGTCGAGTCGATGCAGTTCGCCTGCGGGACCAGTATAAACCAGTATAAACCAGTAGGGAACCAGTATGGACCAGTTATAGACCAGTATGAATCTGAAGCTTCCATCTAAGAATGCCCTATAAAAGAAATCAATTTAAGAAGTTTGTGCTTAATTGAGAAAGCAGTACTAATACCAATATGCTCTTCAAAAAACATCTAGGATTTCTCTACCAAGGATCAGCCACCTGGCTTAATTTGCAGCCCTCCCACTTCTATGTTTTGTATAGAAAATCCTTCATCCTCTTTCCCATCCCTGAAAGAGGGATAATAGAAAGAGTTACATACAAAGGCATTGCTGTCAAAAATTTGCAAATAGACAACAAAAGAAACTGGAGTTTGTCTGATGCTGGGTTTTGTGCTTCTCTTTCCTTGCTGCTCTCATTGTGATGCCATTCAAAAGAGAATTCAGAGCTCTAGTGATTGAGATGGTGTTGGGCCACTGATATGTCCTGTCACTTCCAGCAAATCAAAGCTATGAAGAATGCTTTGCAGCAGCCAGAAGGGTGAGTCACTTTACAACACAGTGCAGTGTGGGGCTGCATTTTCAGTGGGAGCTTTGCCATTGTGTTTAACTTCAGAAGCAGTTTCTCCAGAGGCTCTGACTTTCTCTGATGTCCCCATCAATTTTCTTTCTGCTGTTGAATTTATAATGAATTCACTTAGGAAGGCATTGGCACACATCTCTACTCTGTACTGGTGGACCAAAGCTTGGAAATGTTCACCATTGTTGGGAAAAACCTTACTGGGCATTTTCCTGGTGGGTAACACCAAGGACATGATTCAGTTGAGTCATCTCTACAGATTAAGTATGACACAAGGTTATAAGATCTGCAGAACACAACTTACGCTTTTGCCCTTCTGCCGATGCTATCAGCTGCCAACTCTGCAAGGGGGCCTGCTTCATAACCAGAGGATGGATGAAAACAACTTGAGATCCACTGAGGGAACAACTGGAAAATAATAGATGGAGCAGTATGGGAAAGGCCTTTTCTTCTTCCAAGTATGTCACTGGGAGCTGTCATATTTTGTTTACAGCTCTTCCCCTTAAAAATTCTTTCTGTACAGCACAAAGTGCTGAGTGATGGTCAATTTTTCACCCTGGACAAAGGTCTGTCCAAAGCGTCCCAGAATTATACCTGTATAAGAATTTTATACCTGTAGCAGACCAGAGTGCGACTAGCCACTTGGTCTTCTCACAAGATACAACTCTTTCAACTATTTCAGATAGCCAAAAAATAAAAGCTACCATTCTCCTTTTCATAAATATTTCATGAAGGATGTAGTCTACTTTGATCACATCTCTTTTGCCTCTAGTGGCTGTGCTCAAGTTCTAGCCCCAGGTCACCAATGTGTAGGACAGACCCAAGACTTCTGTGCTTACCCCATCTCAGTGGATGGCACATAATGCAGCCTCCCCATCTCCAGGAGTTCTGCACACTGACGGCATCAGCTGGCCTCACTCTTCCCCCAGTATAACCACCTCCTCCTCCCAACCTCTAAGTACAATCAGTTGCATAGTCAACACTGTTGTTGACTATAAAAATATGTCTTACAGTTATATAAGATATAGATATCTTTTATGTCTTATAGTTACATATACTTACATTAAACATGTATGTTGACTAACAATATGGTGGCTGAAAAGCAACTAATTTTAAATTATTTTTAATTTTTTTTTTTTCCAGTCCTGGTCAGTTCCCAGCAGCACAGACCTCACTGTCAATACAAACAAGGAGAACCCAAATGCATAGAAACACATTTTTACAAGAAAAGGGTGTGATCATTCTGTGGGAAACAATTGGCACTGGGAAACAGCAGACTTTTCACTACATCCTCTGGACTGCAACTGCATCATATTGGTCTGCATGGGCTACTTTGTGCATAGCTTATTGCAGAAGGAATACAAAAGCAAAGGACTCAGTCCAGGAAAATGAGGCACTGACTGCAGTTCAAGCATGTACATATGCTTAGAAGCACACACATTCTAGTTCCCCTTTCATAGATGCAAATCTGGAATATGCACATTCTCTGAACTCTGCACATACTTCAGAACATTATTTCCTCTGAAACAGAGATGACAAATACTTCAGAGATAGTAAGGATTTTACTACTGAAGAGTTCTTATTTGTTACTTCAAATAACAGGCATCACAACAGCAGGTGACTTCGAAAAGTGTGGATATAGGGAATGCATGAGAGAAAATCTCAAAAGACATAACACTAGAGGATGATAATCTTGTTCATTTTTTGCTAAGTCGAGATAATGCTGAAATTCATTACCAAGAGAATCACAGATATATGTTTATCCATTTCTTGGTTTCACATCTGAGTCAGATTAGAGCCTGGTACACACAGCTGTTACTTTTTGCTCTGACCATTTTTAGCACTTTGTTTCTGCAATTGTCTTCAAAGTCCACACAACACATTATGGTGCTGCAGTCTGCATGCTGGTCTAGCAGCCCTGGCTAAATAGATCCCAGATATTGTTTACAAGTGGTGTTTCCACTGAAGCATCTCTGGACTATATTTAATGATTCCAATAATGCACAAAAGCCTGTTAATGTTGTACATGACATTCCTTCAGAGGAATCAGTCTTTCATCTGGACTAACACCTTTCTATTAGAGAAGCACAGTATATAAAAGCAGAGGAAAAGCAAGTCAACTGAAACAGTTTCCACTTCTTTTATTTTTAGAAAATATATTTGACAGTCTCAAAGTAGAATGAGGGTAAGAGAAGAGACTGCACCACTTTCAAATGTCTATACATTGCCGTGAAATTGTGCAAAACTATAGTGCTGGATACTTGGGCTTCATAAATATCGACATATTGTGAAAGGGCTCACAGATTCAGCTCTCACTTCATTTCACTTACCAGCGAGATTATAAAGTTGGAGATTCCCCTGGTATTTCTCCCAATATCTTGTTCTCCTTCATTCCCTAGTTTTCAAACCCAGTTTTGTAGTCAGGAAGAAGTTCATGAAGATCAAAGTTTAATTCACTCAAATACTAACTGTCCCAAGTAATTTCTTAAATAACTTGACTCCAGAAAAGTTGTCCAAGTCTTTCAAAAATAGGTAACTTAAAACTGTACCCAACAAAAGAAGAAATCCTGCAAGCTGATGAGAAAGGAAGGAGCATTATACCCCTATAATCTACCCACTGTCCTTCTTCCATTATTTGAGGAGGAAAAAGGGATCCATTTCCTCACCATTAATTCAATGTACATATTGCACCTGTTCTTACTGACTACACCCTGTAGCGCATTTTCATTAACTAATGGTCCTAAAAACAACAGTGACCAGTTTAGGATCTCATGGGAGGTTTTGAGTAGGCAGTTGTATTAGCTGCAAAATCTGACCTAAATCCTTTTTATTTCAGGCACAATCAGGAGCAACTGACACAACTTCCATCAGAATCGGGCAGTCTGAATCAGCTCTTGAGACAGATAGGACCTGACTCCTTCCAAATCTGCCTCTGATAAACAGCAGTGTTTACTGCTCTAATTTAAGTGTGACTGCAATTCACAGGTGCAGTCTACATGCAACACAGGAGACTCAGGACATTTACAGGAGGCACTGGAGCATGCGACTCCTCAGGGAAGAGCATCCAGGTCTGGCTTCAGAATTGCAAGGCAACAGCTGCGTGGCAATCAAGAAACTGCAGAAAGGCAGATCGTATGCACAAAAGGTTGCTCCCAAGCGTGAGCAAACTAAACAGTTGTTGAAACTGGCCTAAAAGACACAGCAAGAGCTGCACTATGCCCTGTTAGTTTGCACCTCTCTGTCCTATACTCTATCACACAGTACAAACTGGTGGCAGCATTTCTTCAGGTTTCTTATCTAGCTGAGATAATTCAAAGTATAATTCATTACACTTACTATCTGAGAAAACAAGAGCCATGATCTGGAGATGCTGATCTCTGCCAACTCTTTAGAGCAAACCAGCTCAGCTGGTTTATATAGAAACCTACAGATAGCTGAAGTGTGATAACAATGACAGGAATTGATAAAAGGCTTGAACAAAAATACTTAGTGCACCATACAACATCTCCTGAACTGAACTATTTTGATAATTTTGTCCGGTTGAAGCCTCAGCACTTTATTATTACAGAAATTAATAGGAAAACACTGCATTAAAGGAAATATCATCATTGGCTGGTTCTCACTAAAGGTATAACACTCAGAATGTGTTATACCACATGTCCATCCTGAATGCAAAGGAACAAAAATTTACAAGGAAAGGACATGATTATGCAACCGTGCACACGCTTATACGTACAAAAGAAGAGTATGACCAAAGTTGTCTTCAGTCCAAAAAAATTCATGGTTTCTCACCACAATCTTGAAATTAATAACAGTGATTAACAAAGAGGGCTCAGAATTATTTGAGGGACAAAATGCCAAGCAGCTTTACTGGCAAAATTAGTATTGAATTAAAGGTTACTTCCCAAAGTTGTCCTCCCATACAAAGCTAAGCAACCAAAGATTTTCCAGACACCTTTTTATTCCTGTACTTGGCAGTAAAGAGCTCTGTTTTAATAAACTGCATCAAAGTTATTAGCAATTAAATACAGTGCCAGAAAAGATATCTATAGCAGTATCTTGGAAGGCATTTGTTCACTTTGCAGTTTATTTTCTTAGCTCACTGTGATCTGGTTTTGTTATAGTTTCTTCATTAACTTGTTGATAACTTGCACAAATGGGATTCATGAAATGAGGCAACTCAAGTGATTTTCAAATACTTAATAAGCACCAGAGGTTTTTTTAAAATGGAGGGGAAAAAAAAGTAGTTTAAGTACCAGTAAGACTTCAACTCTTTTTCATGATGGTAACACAAAAGTTCTCTTCCATTGTCATCTGATTTCCTTACAGAACCTGTGGCCATTTATTTTCCAACAGTGAAATGTATCTCCAATTTTCTGCGTATCTTTCCTAAAAATACACTCCCTAACTAGATGACTGAATTCCATAAAGGTTATAAAATCCACATAGACATCTGAGATTGCAAAATCCACTGATCATCAGATTTTCTCTTACTAGTAATGTGAAAAAAGGTGTCAGAGTTCAGCTCAGAAAGGCACTTAAAAATTTACTTTCCAAAAAACATTACCGGGGCCTTTTGCTGAGAGAGATTTATCAGGTCTGTCTGTAAAAGTGAAGTTTAATTTGGACACATTTTATTAGTTTTCCAAAGCATTCTTCAATACTGAGTGTCCTATTTTTGAGTGCCAGAATGGAAAACTCTAGGCTTTTTTGTTTTTTTTTCCCAACACCTCAGATTCTGCTGAGTCAGTTGATGTTTACAAGTGCTTCCCAAATGTTTGCCTATGGGAATTGTATGAAATACTGGCAGTCAAAAGCAAAAGCATGCAAAAATCACAATGTTTTTTAATTAGAGCCCTTCCAGACAATGGTTTTTATTCTGCAGCTTGATCAGCAGCTATAAAATAAAAAAGCCCTACTTGAGAGAGAACAAATAAGCAATCCAAATCACTCAATATTTTTGCTCAGCCACTTACAGTATTTCTTAAAGAGATAGGTTAATACTTGAAACTTTGGGTCTAAGCACATTGCATCAACAGGACACACATGTTGGTACAATAGAATCTGTGGTGTACACTTAACCCTGTCAGGATCGTTGGTAGATTGCCCACCCCCCCCAAACAGTACTTCTAGCAATGCCATTTCTCTCAGCCGTAGGATTCCTTCTTCGATGGTCTTCCAGCTCTTGGTGTAATGATCTGCCTGCAAGGACTCTCTGTAAATGAACCTCTCTCTCACACCATCCACGAGCCGTGTCCAGAGAGATAGGGGCTTCGATTCCCTCACAAACACCTCCTCAATACCCACATCTTGGGCGATAGATCTCAGGAACCTCGCTTCACCGCCATCAAGGTGTATTGCATCACCTGTAGAGTCCCAAACTCGGATCATCCAGACCAGAATGGGCTCACTCGGACGACGAGCAACGTCTGCCCGTAAATTCCGGAGGTTATTATACGATAAAGACTCAGTAATGATTTCTGGCTCCGGAGCAGCCGCTTGTGAGGACCCTGCCTCTCCATCATCATCAACTAGGCGAACTGATTTGGCTTTACATTTCTTCCTGTGGATAGTGGCAACCTCTGTTGGTTTAGTCTGCTCCTTAGTTTTTGCCTTATCCTGAGTCACCTTGGTATTAGGCATCTTGTCCTCATCTTTTCCTTTCCCCGGAGAATGCTGCACCATACCAAGCAACTTCCTGTAGGCAATGGCCAAGGCCCCGCATGCAGCTGCCACCTGCTTCTCCATGGATCCATCACGACCCCTCTCCCTCACAGCTTTCATTATTTTTATAGGGTTCAGGAGTTGTTCAAGGGTAAGTTTCCATGTCATGGGAGCTGAGCAACTTTCTAGGAATTTACCCATGTCCTCCCATAACCCACGCCACTCGAGGTTTTCCACCCCTGGGTCAGGCTCCTGAACGCCTTCTCGGTAATTCTTGGCCTTGGCTTGGTATATCAGGTATGCTATAGTGGCACAATTTAGGATGAAAAGCCCAACAATTGAAATGTCTCGGACATCTAAAAATGATTTAAACTTCCCAGAGGCCATTGTATTGTATCCAAAAGGGAGCTGGAAAAAAGGTTGGGCGTGTGCATTCCCCTGTGTGTCTCCATAAGAATGGGTACTATTATCCTTAAAACCCCAGAGAAAACAGCTTAGGCTAGAGCAGTAGTGCATCCTTGAGGATATGTTCCGGATGAAAACCACAGGAGCTGAGTTTGCCGTGTCATATACCCAATGCGCAATCTCAAAGGTACTTATTGCAATGTAAGTACTAGTATCCGAACTGAAACACGTTGACAGGTGGGACAGGTATCTTGGCATGGTTATATGCCAGAGGAAAGCAACAACCCCTAACATCATGGTGCCTACAAGTTCAAAAACGCGTGTCAATCACACAAGGGGTTCAAAACGCGCGTAACTCACACAAAGGGTAGTTATTCTTTTTCCACTTTTCCTCTTTCGTGCCCCACGTTGGGCGCCAAAAATGTCTAAGTCTGAAGAGACTAGACTGTTTGCTAAAGAGGATGAGTTGTGAGGTAGACCAAACTCCTCTCTCTCTGCAATTGCAGTGTCAGATTAAGGGGCTTTACTCGAGGAAAATGTGGAAAAAAACAGGAGAAATAACAACCCTTTATTAAGAAATATATGAATGTTAGCAAAAAGAAAGAAGAAGAAAAAAAAAAAGTAACACAAAACAGAACAACACCAGCAACAACAACCACAACAACAAGCCTAAAAGAGTACTCCTCTGTCCTTTAACACGGTCCTAATTGCGGTCTGCAGGGGGCGCTGTTGGGCCGCTGGAGCTGTAGGACCTGCAGTACCTGGTTGTGGTCGGCAGGGGGCGCTGTTGGGCCGCTGGAGCTGCAGGGCCTGCAGTACCTGGTTGTGGTCGGCAGGGGGCGCTGTTGGATCGCTGAAGCTGTAGGACCTGCAGTACCTGGTTGTGGTCGGCAGGGGGCGCTGTTGGGCCGCTGGAGCTGTAGGACCTGCAGTACCTGGTTGTGGTCGGCAGGGGGCGCTGTTGGATCGCTGGAAGGTGTAGGACCTGCAGTATCTAGTCGTGGTCGGCAGGGGCGCAGTGGGCTCCAGCAATCACCCGCGGGAAGAGGGGGACCGAGGGGGTGGTCCCGGGCTGCGTGGGGAAGCCGAGGAGATGGGGGGTCCTCGTCTCCGTGGGGACAAAAAGGAAAGCAGGCTGCCCACTCCCACGGGAACTCACCGCTGTCTTGAGTGGCAAAGTCTCACTGCAGTCTCAGGCGGTGATGTCTCCAAAACTCTTTCTCCTCTCCCGTGGGCAAGCAAAACTCTCCGATGAAGCACAGCAGCTCCGGCGGGCGGGACAGTCAGGCAGGTCGAAGCCAACAGCACAAAAGGTCGAACTCCCCAGGATTAACAACCAAAAGGCAGCTAGACCTCCAGTCCCCCTCCCCAAACCAACTGCCTGTCCGCACCCCGAGCTAGCCACCCCCAAACCCCTCCTCTCACCTTCCCGGCCAGGGCTTCCCCCTTTCCTGCCTCCTTGCCCCCTTCTTTTCTTTCTCCAAATGGGCCATCAACTCAGGCTGGCTACATCTTTAGTAATGCTAATAACCTCCCTTCCCCCCGCTCACTCCGTTTCTTTCCCTTGGAGTGGGGCAGGGGGAAGGAAAATTCCCTGATTTCCTAGTCTATAACAACTGGTAGCAATGACAAAATGTCTAGATGTCCTCAAATGACCCTGTACACTTGGGCACTTCTAAGGTGCGTTTTATCTTACCCTAAATTATATGTCTTTAGTGTATTAGCTGAATCACGCTGTGCATCAACAGTGGTTGCTAAGATAAGCACACATATGTGCAGGAAAGTTTAGGAATGTAGAAAAAAGTTTCTGTCTCTGTTCTAGGCCAGACTGCACTCCACTGGTTACAGCTTCATCCATGCAAGAATTAGAGATCTGCTGTATTTCCCAATACTTATAAAAGGATTAAAGGAAGGACCGTTGTAGTTTAATTTCTGTAACAGTGAACATCAGAGGGTGTAAGGTGTCAGAGGAGAAAAATATACACTGTTCTCTGAGAACCAAGTCTGAGTGGGGACTGTAACAAATCATACTCATCCTCTGTTGCCATTAACTTCTTTGTCTTCAGGCCAGTTTAGCTATTCATCTATCACAGATCTCTGCCCTGGGGCTTAAAGTAAGGTATGAAGTACCTTTGGTCTTACTCTGTCCCACTGGCAATTGCCTTTCCGGACAACATAGTCTAGCACACGGATGTCAGAATGCAATTCAGTTATGTCTTGCCTTCAGCCAGTTTTCTGTTCTGGACACAATATTGGGTCATATCTTGCAATTGCTTGTTTGGGTACAGTCAGGCTTTAATATCAGAGCAACATACAGAAGAACTGGAAAAAAGCCTCATGGTTCAAATTCCAATTTACGTATCTCTCGCAGCTTTCAGCACTTGATTTCAAGTATGTAACAAAGCAACTGTTGAATGTCAGCTGGTGAAATAGATTTTGCAGCGAGTTTTGATCTTTACATTTCTTTTACTGAATAACAGCAATTAACAAAGTATTACAAATGTTCTAAAATGTGTGTATCTGTTCTGTATACTTAATTGCTGCAGCTGATCAAAGGAAAACTTCTGAATGTGAGACTGTAGACAGGAAAGAAACAACATTTCCTATGTTTTCTTTTAAATGCTAGGTCAGACTCAGCCATTCTATATAACGACCGGTCTGTGCTTGAAAATCACCATGTTAGTGCGGCGTATCGTCTTTTGCAAGATGATGAAGAGATGAATATTTTATCTAATCTCTCAAAGGATGATTGGAGGTAAAAATTAACATGGTGGCTGCCTAGGAATATTGCAGCATCACCATAGACTGCTATTACCTTGTTTGAATAGTGATATGCATTATTGTATTTTACATATTAATATTTCTATGCTACAAGGTAAAGAACTTTAAAAGGTGTTTGTCTTGCTTATTTCTACTTTCAGTTTTCACCTCTGATACTGAAGCTAGACTTTTTGATGATGCATTATAATACAGAAATTGACTCCCATCTAATTTCTAAGTCTCACAGAGACACTCTTTGTACACATCCATTTTTAAGTGAGTGTAGAGCTAGCCTACTGTTTGTTCATCCTAAAGCCTAAACATAACCTTTATCTACTTTGACACTTCCTGCCTGGAAATTATAAATGGGACTTAAAGAATGAAATAATCCAGTCCTTGGAGTATAGATCAGTCTACTGTACGTGTCAAGGTGATGTAAGAAGCTGTAATTTAAAATAAACCTCAAGAAATATATGATTTATGTGCCAAAATCAGCCCATGATTTCCTTTCTAATACCAGACAATTCAAACTGATAACAGTTTTCTGTTTTTATGGGATCTTTTGAACTTCAAGGTGTGGTACTTGAAAAATAGCCCATTGTGCTAGACAGAAGGAATCCTGCTTCGTAGTCTTTTTCAAGGAGGGGGCCCTATGTAACACACAGTGCCTTCTGCATATGCTTAAATGTGACACAGTGTTGAGTAATCATTTAATCTTATATTAATATAAATGTGGGGAAATGAGCCCTTCTCTGGGGCCTGGCTTCTAGTAAAATGGTCAGTGAAGGCTCTGCTTGCTAATCTGTTTAGCCTGAATTTCCTGTTTATTTTAACTTGTGGACAGTGATGTGATCCTATAGCTAAACACCAAGAATAACACTCAGGAACTTAGATGGCTAATTTCAGTCAATTGTGAGTGTTGTGAAGTAGTGGCCTGAAAATTCTATCCCCCAATATGGAGAATAGTCTCATAGTGGGCAGTAAAGAGGAACAGAAAAAAAAAATACCTGCACCAAGATGTTAAAAATCTCTTTTAGCTACAGCTGGCAATGCCTAGTCAAATATCAGCAACCTTTTATGTTGGTGGGGAAACATAAGGAAACTAACTAACTAGAAGCATCAGCCTTAGAGCCACTGTCTGCAGGGAATAGCCACTGTTTCCAGTGGAACAGCTAATTGAGTATGCTTCATTGCATAGATACTGCCTTTAGGGAAATGGTCTGCTTTCAGGCTTTAAACTGTTATTGATTGAATCAAAGCCAGCTTCAGATATTTCTCATTGATTCTATTGTACCAACATGTGTGTCCTGTTGATGCAATGTGCTTAGACCCAAAGTTTCAAGTATTAACCTATCTCTTTAAGAAATACTGTAAGTGGCTGAGCAAAAATATTGAGTGATTTGGATTGCTTATTTGTTCTCTCTCAAGTAGGGCTTTTTTATTTTATAGCTGCTGATCAAGCTGCAGAATAAAAACCATTGTCTGGAAGGGCTCTAATTAAAAAACATTGTGATTTTTGCATGCTTTTGCTTTTGACTGCCAGTATTTCATACAATTCCCATAGGCAAACATTTGGGAAGCACTTGTAAACATCAACTGACTCAGCAGAATCTGAGGTGTTGGGAAAAAAAAACAAAAAAGCCTAGAGTTTTCCATTCTGGCACTCAAAAATAGGACACTCAGTATTGAAGAATGCTTTGGAAAACTAATAAAATGTGTCCAAATTAAACTTCACTTTTACAGACAGACCTGATAAATCTCTCTCAGCAAAAGGCCCCGGTAATGTTTTTTGGAAAGTAAATTTTTAAGTGCCTTTCTGAGCTGAACTCTGACACCTTTTTTCACATTACTAGTAAGAGAAAATCTGATGATCAGTGGATTTTGCAATCTCAGATGTCTATGTGGATTTTATAACCTTTATGGAATTCAGTCATCTAGTTAGGGAGTGTATTTTTAGGAAAGATACGCAGAAAATTGGAGATACATTTCACTGTTGGAAAATAAATGGTCACAGGTTCTGTAAGGAAATCAGATGACAATGGAAGAGAACTTTTGTGTTACCATCATGAAAAAGAGTTGAAGTCTTACTGGTACTTAAACTACTTTTTTTTCCCCTCCATTTTAAAAAAACCTCTGGTGCTTATTAAGTATTTGAAAATCACTTGAGTTGCCTCATTTCATGAATCCCATTTGTGCAAGTTATCAACAAGTTAATGAAGAAACTATAACAAAACCAGATCACAGTGAGCTAAGAAAATAAACTGCAAAGTGAACAAATGCCTTCCAAGATACTGCTATAGATATCTTTTCTGGCACTGTATTTAATTGCTAATAACTTTGATGCAGTTTATTAAAACAGAGCTCTTTACTGCCAAGTACAGGAATAAAAAGGTGTCTGGAAAATCTTTGGTTGCTTAGCTTTGTATGGGAGGACAACTTTGGGAAGTAACCTTTAATTCAATACTAATTTTGCCAGTAAAGCTGCTTGGCATTTTGTCCCTCAAATAATTCTGAGCCCTCTTTGTTAATCACTGTTATTAATTTCAAGATTGTGGTGAGAAACCATGAATTTTTTTGGACTGAAGACAACTTTGGTCATACTCTTCTTTTGTACGTATAAGCGTGTGCACGGTTGCATAATCATGCCCTTTCCTTGTAAATTTTTGTTCCTTTGCATTCAGGATGGACATGTGGTATAACACATTCTGAGTGTTATACCTTTAGTGAGAACCAGCCAATGATGATATTTCCTTTAATGCAGTGTTTTCCTATTAATTTCTGTAATAATAAAGTGCTGAGGCTTCAACCGGACAAAATTATCAAAATAGTTCAGTTCAGGAGATGTTGTATGGTGCACTAAGTATTTTTGTTCAAGCCTTTTATCAATTCCTGTCATTGTTATCACACTTCAGCTATCTGTAGGTTTCTATATAAACCAGCTGAGCTGGTTTGCTCTAAAGAGTTGGCAGAGATCAGCATCTCCAGATCATGGCTCTTGTTTTCTCAGATAGTAAGTGTAATGAATTATACTTTGAATTATCTCAGCTAGATAAGAAACCTGAAGAAATGCTGCCACCAGTTTGTACTGTGTGATAGAGTATAGGACAGAGAGGTGCAAACTAACAGGGCATAGTGCAGCTCTTGCTGTGTCTTTTAGGCCAGTTTCAACAACTGTTTAGTTTGCTCACGCTTGGGAGCAACCTTTTGTGCATACGATCTGCCTTTCTGCAGTTTCTTGATTGCCACGCAGCTGTTGCCTTGCAATTCTGAAGCCAGACCTGGATGCTCTTCCCTGAGGAGTCACATGCTCCAGTGCCTCCTGTAAATGTCCTGAGTCTCCTGTGTTGCATGTAGACTGCACCTGTGAATTGCAGTCACACTTAAATTAGAGCAGTAAACACTGCTGTTTATCAGAGGCAGATTTGGAAGGAGTCAGGCCCTATCTGTCTCAAGAGCTGATTCAGACTGCCCGATTCTGATGGAAGTTGTGTCAGTTGCTCCTGATTGTGCCTGAAATAAAAAGGATTTAGGTCAGATTTTGCAGCTAATACAACTGCCTACTCAAAACCTCCCATGAGATCCTAAACTGGTCACTGTTGTTTTTAGGACCATTAGTTAATGAAAATGCGCTACAGGGTGTAGTCAGTAAGAACAGGTGCAATATGTACATTGAATTAATGGTGAGGAAATGGATCCCTTTTTCCTCCTCAAATAATGGAAGAAGGACAGTGGGTAGATTATAGGGGTATAATGCTCCTTCCTTTCTCATCAGCTTGCAGGATTTCTTCTTTTGTTGGGTACAGTTTTAAGTTACCTATTTTTGAAAGACTTGGACAACTTTTCTGGAGTCAAGTTATTTAAGAAATTACTTGGGACAGTTAGTATTTGAGTGAATTAAACTTTGATCTTCATGAACTTCTTCCTGACTACAAAACTGGGTTTGAAAACTAGGGAATGAAGGAGAACAAGATATTGGAGAAATACCAGGGGAATCTCCAACTTTATAATCTCGCTGGTAAGTGAAATGAAGTGAGAGCTGAATCTGTGAGCCCTTTCACAATATGTCGATATTTATGAAGCCCAAGTATCCAGCACTATAGTTTTGCACAATTTCACGGCAATGTATAGACATTTGAAAGTGGTGCAGTCTCTTCTCTTACCTCATTCTACTTTGAGACTGTCAAATATATTTTCTAAAAATAAAAGAAGTGGAAACTGTTTCAGTTGACTTGCTTTTCCTCTGCTTTTATATACTGTGCTTCTCTAATAGAAAGGTGTTAGTCCAGATGAAAGACTGATTCCTCTGAAGGAATGTCATGTACAACATTAACAGGCTTTTGTGCATTATTGGAATCATTAAATATAGTCCAGAGATGCTTCAGTGGAAACACCACTTGTAAACAATATCTGGGATCTATTTAGCCAGGGCTGCTAGACAGCATGCAGACTGCAGCACCATAATGTGTTGTGTGGACTTTGAAGACAATTGCAGAAACAAAGTGCTAAAAATGGTCAGAGCAAAAAGTAACAGCTGTGTGTACCAGGCTCTAATCTGACTCAGATGTGAAACCAAGAAATGGATAAACATATATCTGTGATTCTCTTGGTAATGAATTTCAGCATTATCTCGACTTAGCAAAAAATGAACAAGATTATCATCCTCTAGTGTTATGTCTTTTGAGATTTTCTCTCATGCATTCCCTATATCCACACTTTTCGAAGTCACCTGCTGTTGTGATGCCTGTTATTTGAAGTAACAAATAAGAACTCTTCAGTAGTAAAATCCTTACTATCTCTGAAGTATTTGTCATCTCTGTTTCAGAGGAAATAATGTTCTGAAGTATGTGCAGAGTTCAGAGAATGTGCATATTCCAGATTTGCATCTATGAAAGGGGAACTAGAATGTGTGTGCTTCTAAGCATATGTACATGCTTGAACTGCAGTCAGTGCCTCATTTTCCTGGACTGAGTCCTTTGCTTTTGTATTCCTTCTGCAATAAGCTATGCACAAAGTAGCCCATGCAGACCAATATGATGCAGTTGCAGTCCAGAGGATGTAGTGAAAAGTCTGCTGTTTCCCAGTGCCAATTGTTCCCACAGAATGATCACACCCTTTTCTTGTAAAAATGTGTTTCTATGCATTTGGGTTCTCCTTGTTTGTATTGACAGTGAGGTCTGTGCTGCTGGGAACTGACCAGGACTGGAAAAAAAAAAATTAAAAATAATTTAAAATTAGTTGCTTTTCAGCCACCATATTGTTAGTCAACATACATGTTTAATGTAAGTATATGTAACTATAAGACATAAAAGATATCTATATCTTATATAACTGTAAGACATATTTTTATAGTCAACAACAGTGTTGACTATGCAACTGATTGTACTTAGAGGTTGGGAGGAGGAGGTGGTTATACTGGGGGAAGAGTGAGGCCAGCTGATGCCGTCAGTGTGCAGAACTCCTGGAGATGGGGAGGCTGCATTATGTGCCATCCATGAGATGGGGTAAGCACAGAAGTCTTGGGTCTCTACACATTGGTGACCTGGGGCTAGAACTTGAGCACAGCCACTAGAGGCAAAAGAGATGTGATCAAAGTAGACTACATCCTTCATGAAATATTTATGAAAAGGAGAATGGTAGCTTTTATTTTTTGGCTATCTGAAATAGTTGAAAGAGTTGTATCTTGTGAGAAGACCAAGTGGCTAGTCGCACTCTGGTCTGCTACAGGTATAAAATTCTTATACAGGTATAATTCTGGGACGCTTTGGACAGACCTTTGTCCAGGGTGAAAAATTGACCATCACTCAGCACTTTGTGCTGTACAGAAAGAATTTTAAGGGGAAGAGCTGTAAACAAAATATGACAGCTCCCAGTGACATACTTGGAAGAAGAAAAGGCCTTTCCCATACTGCTCCATCTATTATTTTCCAGTTGTTCCCTCAGTGGATCTCAAGTTGTTTTCATCCATCCTCTGGTTATGAAGCAGGCCCCTTGCAGAGTTGGCAGCTGATAGCATCGGCAGAAGGGCAAAAGCGTAAGTTGTGTTCTGCAGATCTTATAACCTTGTGTCATACTTAATCTGTAGAGATGACTCAACTGAATCATGTCCTTGGTGTTACCCACCAGGAAAATGCCCAGTAAGGTTTTTCCCAACAATGGTGAACATTTCCAAGCTTTGGTCCACCAGTACAGAGTAGAGATGTGTGCCAATGCCTTCCTAAGTGAATTCATTATAAATTCAACAGCAGAAAGAAAATTGATGGGGACATCAGAGAAAGTCAGAGCCTCTGGAGAACTGCTTCTGAAGTTAAACACAATGGCAAAGCTCCCACTGAAAATGCAGCCCCACACTGCACTGTGTTGTAAAGTGACTCACCCTTCTGGCTGCTGCAAAGCATTCTTCATAGCTTTGATTTGCTGGAAGTGACAGGACATATCAGTGGCCAACACCATCTCAATCACTAGAGCTCTGAATTCTCTTTTGAATGGCATCACAATGAGAGCAGCAAGGAAAGAGAAGCACAAAACCCAGCATCAGACAAACTCCAGTTTCTTTTGTTGTCTATTTGCAAATTTTTGACAGCAATGCCTTTGTATGTAACTCTTTCTATTATCCCTCTTTCAGGGATGGGAAAGAGGATGAAGGATTTTCTATACAAACATAGAAGTGGGAGGGCTGCAAATTAAGCCAGGTGGCTGATCCTTGGTAGAGAAATCCTAGATGTTTTTTGAAGAGCATATTGGTATTAGTACTGCTTTCTCAATTAAGCACAAACTTCTTAAATTGATTTCTTTTATAGGGCATTCTTAGATGGAAGCTTCAGATTCATACTGGTCTATACTGGTCCATACTGGTTCCTACTGGTTTATACTGGTTTATACTGGTCCCGCAGGCGAACTGCATCGACTCGACGGCGCCGGCCGAGGCTGTGTTCGCGGGGGAGGTGAGGAAGATGACGGGGGAGAGGATGAAGCCCCAGGAGCAGCTGACGCTGGAGCCGTACAAGAGGGACCACGCCGTGGTGGTGGGGGTGTAGAGGTCAGACTGGTTTATACTGGTTATACTGGGAGGGACTGGGAGGGGATTGGGGGGGACTGGGAGGGGACTGGGAGGGACTGGGAGGGACTGGGAGGGGATGGGGAGGGACTGGGAGGGGATTGGGAGGGACTGGGATGGACTGGGAGGGGATTGGGAGGGGACTGGGAGGGGATTGGGAGGGACTGGGAGGGGATTGGGAGGGGACTGGGAGGGGACTGGGAGGGACTGGGAGGGGATTGGGAGGGACTCGGAGGGACTGGGAGGGGATTGGGAGGGGACTGGGAGGGGATTGGGAGGGACTGGGAGGGGATTGGGAGGGACTGGGCGGGACTGGGAGGGACTGGGAGGGACTGGGAGGGGATTGGGAGGGACTGGGGGGGACTGGGAGGGGAGTGGGAGGGACTGGGAGGGACTGGGAGGGACTGGAGGGGACTGGGAGGGACTGGGAGGGACTGGGAGGGGATTGGGAGGGACTGGGATGAAGTGACAGGACACTGGGAGGGGACTGGGAAGCGATACTGGGAGCACTGGTGGTGAACTGGGATGGGACTGGGAGCACTGGGAGGGACTGGGAGGGACTGGGAGGGGATTGGGAGGGAACTGGGAGGGGATTGGGAGGGGACTGGGAGGGACTGGGAGGGACTGGGAGGGGACTGGGAGGGACTGGGAGGGGATTGGGAGGGGACTGGGAGGGGACTGGGAGGGACTGGGAGGGACTGGGAGGGACTGGGGGGGACTGGGAGGGGACTGGGAGGGACTGGGAGGGACTGGGGGGGACTGGGAGGGGACTGGGAGGGGACTGGGAGGGACTGGGGGGGACTGGGAGGGACTGGGAGGGGACTGGAGGGGATTGGGAGGGACTGGGAGGGACTGGGAGGGGATTGGGAGGCACTGGTAAGTGATACTGGGAGCACTGGTGGTGAACTGGGATGGGACTGGGAGCACTGGGAGGAACTGGGAGGGGATTGGGGGGGACTGGGAGGGACTGGGATCATACTGGGAGGGATTGGTGGTAACTGGTCCGTACTGGTCTGTAACTGGTCTGTACTGGTCTGTAACTGGTCCGTACTGGTCA
>NW_026991135.1:0-18615 GCF_036250125.1 Pseudopipra pipra
CTGCCTCCCGGGGCTGCTCCTTGGGTGGTACAGTTTACACACCATCTCTTGCTCAGAGGATGAGCCTAAAGTCACCACTGAGCTCCTTGGGAAGGAAACAAACACAAATTTTACATATGCTTGGTCATATGGCCTATGTGATGTTATCCAACATGTAATTATCAAGAGCAAATTTTCTCTAGCTCAGACTGTTTGCTTCCAAAGAGATCCCAGTGGAAAGCACTTCTACTTCCACATTTCCCTACTTTGAATATCTTTCTTTTTTTTTTTTTTTTGCTTTGGTTTTCCAGGTCCTCCTATAATTTATACCACCTACTCAGCAAGTTTCAAGGCAGTCAATAGTGACTTGACCACAGCCATAGAGCAACTCAGAGCCCATGCCAATTATTTTCAACAATATATGGATTAGATTACACACCCGCTGCCAGAAAAAACGATCTACCTCAGATTTAAATCATTAAGAATGACCCTCTGGAGACAATAATCTCTCCTAAATGTGAAAGCTACAGACAAATGTCAGAATGTTGTCTGGCCCAGGAATGTTTCCTCATAACAAGGCTGGTTTGTGCAATCAATGAGGCTGACAAAGTCTCCGATACGCTCTCAGGGCCTGATCCAAGGCACAGGGAAGTTTATGGTAACACTCCCATTGACTAGAGCTCTGTGGGAAACTTTTTTTTTCCCCTGCCCCATGAGAATTTTTGAGATTTTGAAAGCTTTTTCCCATCCTGAACAAGGCAGAAAAATTGAAATCTCAAATTTTTGCAACCTGAATATCTACTTGCATCACTCCCATAAAAGAGACGAGATTCAAAGAAATAATAATAAAAAAAAACCTGATTAAAATATTCCGTTTAAAAGTGAAGGGAAAAGACTAAGTTCTGAAATTAAATCTCATATTCTCAAAATCAAAGGCTTTGCATAGAGAATTTGGCATTTTTTCAACAAAAATGTGACATCAAATACTTGTTGAACAATTTCAACATTCTCTGCTGAACTGTAGGGCAGGTCTTTCCTGCATGAATGAGCTCACCTGGGCTATTTTGCTCTTTAAAATAGAAATCCCTTATATACAGGCACTCTATTCATCTTCATAACAAGCATAATTTGTGTTCCAGCCACTGAAGAGGGACAGTCTCCCTTTGCACACCAAGGGGTGGAAGCCATTTGGATGCAAGGAGAACTAAAAAAATAGGAGAAAAATTCCTCACAAGCAATTGCAAAATGTAAACACCGCATCTTAAAATTAATAAGACTTCCTTCTGCGAGGTGACAACTGTCACATCTTGTGCCTTAAGGTAGCATTTTCCAGCCCTGAAGGTCTGGAACCCCCGTGAGCCAAACCCCACGTTCTTGTTACAGCAGGAGCCACTGGATGGAGCTGTTAGAAACAGTCTCACAAGCTCTGAGTGAGTCATGTCTAGTCTTTAAGAAATCTGCATTGGTCTGATTTTTAAGCCATTTCCAGTGGGAAAGCTCTTGGGAGCAGCAAGGAAGGTTTCTCTCTGTTTATGATGTTTGGAGTTCTTGCTCAGCAGGGAACAGAGATCTGCCAGTTTTGCAGAAGAAGAGACACCCTACAAGGGCCCTGAGAGATGAGTGATGTGTTTTGTGTAATAGGAGAAACACACACCTACATCCCCACACCAGTTTCATTTCCTGGGAGGACAAACTGTCTTGGAAGACCCTCAGTATGGACTAGCATTCAAGAAGATAAGCAGAACAAGATAAGCTCCACTCCACGTGGAGTTGAGAGAGGAAAAGGAGGGATAGATGTTACTGACTTATTGTAGTCATAAAAGGAAACATGCAGAAAAGCTGGAATTTGAAGTAAAAGATCCTGATAGCAAATGCTAAGGCGTTCTCCTATGCATTAAGGAGTTCCTGCCAAGATTTGAGTCATTGCAATCCATAATTCCTAAGAACAGTAGTTTCCCAGACAAAAATATCACCAGTAATAGTAATATAGAGCTGGAGTTCATTATTCTTTCTATACATCTGTGTGTATGTATAGCTAGAGAACAACCCTGAAAAACCAGGAGCTAATAATAAACCAGGTGACAGCACCTGCAAATAAATGGCTCTTCCATGGGAACTTCTGAATTGACATTTTGCAGCCTCTGACTCCAAGGGCCACATGAACCGTCTCACCTATGGAACCTGGAGCACACTTTTCTACGTGACAGAGAGAACAGAGCACCCAAGGCTCCAGCTGAGTGTTAAAAGAGGAGCAGGCCACATTCAGCAACACCCTCAGCAGTGCACAGTGTGTTGGATGACACCAGCATTCCCTGTGGAATGTGCCACTCCAGCAGCACATGTGCACACGGTGCAGCAAATCCCAGCGCTCCTCCTGTGCCGGTGACTTTGACAACCAGCACAGTAAGTTCAGCTTCATATTTTTCATAGTAACTTCAAAATAAGTGCATGTGTCAGCTCAGAGAGCAATCTGCCTAGAGATCTCCCCCTCCTATCTCCAGCTTTCCATGAGCTGTCAGGAAATTCAGGACAGCAGTCAGTTCCCTCATTTCTGCTTGGAGCCTAAGGCCGGTTTTGCAGACACTCATTTAACCTCCCACTTTAAACCTCTTGCTGAGTGTGCCGTGTTTTGTATCATCAGCCACCTTTCCTCAGCTATCATCTCAGCTCCCACAGCAAGCTTTCCCAGCACAGGAGCTCTTCCAGTGCTTCCTGGACAAAGTAGCACTTGAGGCCCCTGACTCCCCCTCCGCCTTATTCTCGCATCCTTGCACCTATTCACACTTCCATTTGCACCAGGCCAATTCACTGCCTGCTTTCCCAGTCACCATCCAAATGCAAAGTCTCATCTGTCTTTTCAGATGGTGCAGCAGATGGAAAAAAAGCTTAATTTGTCTCCAGTTTGTTGTATCATTGCTATGCATCACATGTGCTGTTAAAAGAAACGAAACTGGGCAGTCAAAACATGCACATCTTGCTCCTTTGTGGGCTGTGGGGTCCTCCAGGCAAAGAAAAGATTGTGTCCCTCCTGAGAATAACTGCACAAAGTGAGTTTGAAGATTCCAGAGGGCAAGATGGGTCCATCTAAAGCTGTTAGGCAGCAACTAAAGAACACAAAGGGAAGCTGGCAGACTCCTGAGAGGAGCAGGATCTTGCCTACAAAGACTTTTTAAAAAAGCTTCATTTATGGAAAGATGTAAAATACTCAAAGACTTCACAGGCACTGCATGGAATTGGCTGCAACCTCAACATCACCAATAACTCAGACACACAAAGCAAGACTGAAGGGTGCAAAGCAAACTCCAAGGATGTGGTCAGAGAATGAGTTGAACTGGATCCCTCTTGGAAGTTGTGAGCTTTCCACACCAGGGTTTTTTTCTTGCCATTTTTTAACAGAAGCCCAGCCTAAGAAACTGAGCTTTTTGGCATCTTCTGGCACATGTTTAATAAAGAAGTGGCACAGTTCTACCTCAAGAGTAATGTACCATCCCATTAGAGGTGGGATCAATAGATTGCAGATCTGTGGAGACTATGATAGAAGTGCCAAAAAGGCATCAAAAGGTCTGTCCTGTAAGGGACAGAAAGTTGACACACGTGCATTACTCAGCAGGTAAAGTGATGTTCAAAATATTCCTCAAATATACACTTCCATTAATTGATAATAACTTTGTCCTCCATCCCTTGTTTCCATCTATACATTGAAAGGGTTTCTGTACAGATGAGACAAGGTTTTATTCTCAACTTGCATATTCACACACACAGAAGATGACTGGATTGGAAAGACTGTGGATAATAATTCCATTCCAGTAATTTCAGGATGACCTTTTACTTAAACTTGGGAATTAGATGCCTTTTTCATCTTTAATATTCCTGATTTCTGGGTATTTTAGGGGGGGTTGTTTGTTTCTTTGCTTTGTTCAGGTTTTTCTTAAGGAAAGCAAGATGAAATAACTGTATTGTTCTACTGGGGAGAGCATTTCCACACTGCCATCATGGTTTTATGGGTATGCATATACATACAGCTGTTCATGCCAGCAAAAGCATGGAAAATCTTTGCATCCAACTTTAGGAAATCTCCCCCCCACCCCCCCACCCCCAGAAGTGGAAAATTCAGTCTTTGAAAGGCCCTTTTATTCTTTCTTTCTATCTCCATGTTGTGACTAAGTAGAAAAGGATAAAGAGTGACAGGAATAAAAGTTAAAAAAAGAAAAATAGGGAAGAAAACATAGCTTGCAAACTTGAAATCAGAACCTAGAAGTTCTATCAGTAATTTTTCAAGGTATAACCATTCCTGGTCTGAACTCTTGTAAAAAGGAAAAGTACTTTGTTATCTCTCAATTTTGAAAATCTTTTCTATGTCTGAATCTGCACTATTAGTACTAAAATGCTTGTTACAATGCCATTCATCACCAAGGACTCAACAACTATTAAGTGTGATATAAACCCATGCACATATAAAAATATGTGCTATACTAAAAAAGCATCTTTTTAGGATAGAAAAACACCTGATCTGTTAGTACCATATCATTTTTACCTAACTAATGTGTGTTCTTGACTTTTACTAATCTCAAAAATGCAAGAGTACAGGAAGATTCTACATAAAATGCATCAGTTCTCTATGAAAAATAAGAAGTGTCAGTCAGAGCATTCTTATCCCTGAGATAAAAGGACAATTTGCTTCCTCTGCTCTTTCCTTGGACATACCATTTGCACTCCAGAGGACTGAAAAATGCAATAAATTTTGCAATCAGAGACACCAGAACCTCTAATAGTTTTTAAACCTAAGCTCACTTTATTTTGGCAGGAGTATAAAATAGCCCCATTCCTGATGATTAATGATCAAAAGACAGTTAGTTAGAGGAAAAAAAAAAATGCTCAAGTGCAAAGTTTAAACTCCATGGACTTACAGAATAACTTTTCCTGGCATCCTGGAGGAGAAAGGAAGTAAACCCAGGCCACTGAACTCTCTGGCTTGCACAGGCCTTGAAATCATGACCAGAATCTCATCTCTGGCTGCAAATGCACACCAGAATCATGAGGAAATAACTTATTCAACGCTGGCATTTTTTGAAAGGGCACTCAAGGTTAAAGTCAAAATTCACAGGTATTGCAGGTAAACAGCATTAGCTAAGAGGGGTAAAAAAATCCTCTCTGTTGTCTGTAAAACTGTTCCTTCCACATCCAAGCAGCAGACAGGCATGGATATATGCACTTGCTACTATCACACTGTTGGGAGTTCTGCCAGCATGTAGGATTAAACCACATTGCACATCTGGGAATGATGTGGAAATCAGAAGACCATCCTAGAGGATCACCTCCACAGTTTGCCCTCGGAATCAAAGCCCTTTCTTATCCCACCCACCACTAACATCCCTTCATAATTCATCAAGCAGCGATAAACTGAAACACGGCCCAAACTCAGCCCTCATTTATTTCATTTAATGGGTGTTGTGACTACAAGACCTGCCTCTAATTTACCATATTGTAAACTTACTGCTCAGAAGCAGCACGTGTTTTCCCAGGCTTCAGCTACACTGTCTGGGGGGCATCCATTCCCTGCGGTAATTCCCACTGGGAACAGGCAGGCGAAGCGCTGCAGCTGTGAGGTGTCTGCCCGGGGCTGACCCTGGGTCAGCACCAACAGCCCAGGAGGTGCTGGAATCCCTCATAACCTCCTCCTGGAGGATTTTCACAGCTCTGCATTTTTGCAGTGGGACTCTTCTCCCCATCCCTGAGAGCATCCTTGGCATGGCCTGGGAACAATACCCCGATGGGATCTCAATTAGGTTGATAACAAATTCATGAGGGTTCAGCCCCCACCATCTGTCCAAAGGGAGTAAGGCTCTGTTTGCTTTGGGGCTTGGGATTTTTTTCCCCCCCATTCCCATCTCTCCTTTCTTATGAGCCCCATTTGACAAAGACATCTACATAACAGAGAGATTTAACGGATTTTATGGCAAAAAAACAAAAGGGCAAATTAAGGCAGTTTCACTATTAATTCCCACCACATTGGAGCATTACATAATTTATCACTTAACATGTACATAATTTAGCATAATTCAACATTCAAGCACATTAAACAAAGTCAGAAAGACAATAGTGAAAGCTTATTAATAATAATGACTCTTCCTTTACAGAGGAGTCATGTCTGTTTCAAATCACAACCCCACTAAAACTTCAGTTTCAAAAATTCAGGTGCACTTGGTACTGGAAGCAAAAAAAAAAAAATGTATCAGTAGATCTGAAGTCAGAATAATTAAACAGGAGAAATTTTATAGTTTGGTTATATGACTGTCTCAAAATCTTTACTTCCTGTACACACACATGGAGAGGATAAATTTTGATTTTACATCAATTTAAACCTTGAGATAACCTGTCAGATACTCACCTTGTGCTGCCAAGAGCTTTGCAGGGCAAAAGGTCTACACAGACAGCCAGTGCACCTCACCCTATGGATATTTCCCACGTGGTAACTTCCACAGCACCACGTTTGGGAATTACCTTGGATGGTTTGTGGCCCTGGGCCCTCACTCAGAGGGCTGCATGTTCAGAATTCATTTCTGTTCCATCAAGGGAAGAAAATAAAGTGTCATAGACCAGGATGAAGTAAGGAGTCTCAGTGCAACAGTGAGGGACGGAGGGAAGTGCTGAGATAGGGATATGCTTTCTCCAGGTGTGTTTTAGGATGCTTTTAAGAGCCTGGGCCACTACAGCAACTGCATGAAAAACATGTGGGCAAGGAGAGGGAGAAGAAAGGTGGAGGGAGACCTTTCCTCCAACATACAGAAACAATTAATCAGAGCAGATTTAATCATTTTGCTCATGTTGAAAGGAGTAAATTCATGCTAAACTTGCCATGCTGAAGATAATGGAGCAAGTCATGGGAAGGAAGATGTTATTGAGCTAAAAAGCGGCAAAATTCTTTGTTTTGTTTTAGATACTCTGGAAGGTTGTCATCACACTGAGATGAGTAATTTATTCAGATCGTGGTTTTTCCACCCAGGACTTTTCTAGCTTTGTCTCAGTCAATACAAACAAACTTAACAGTTCAACATCACAGCTTTCAAAAATGTGGTCATTTCCTATATTAAGAAAAAGCTTTTGTGCTCTAAAAACTAACAAGTTTCTACATGTCAGTCAAAACAAACTGTTTATTTCCCTTCACTGCTCAACATCTGAAGCCCAAAAGGCACCTTATCACACCAACATGGCTGTCTGGAAAGTGGGAGTATAGCAGAGAGTATAATTCTTATAAATTATCTGCCATCTGTGGAAAAATAAATGGACATCACCTTTGCCCTTTCATCCCCCAAAACTGGCTGCACACAATCACAAATGGAGACAGATTAGGAGATGAGGAAGCAGAGGGGAGCAGAAATCAATTCTTCCACTTACAAATAATTAAGACATAGGAGAGTTAACCCCAAATTGTGGTTGTACCATCCAGTACAAACATAAGTAACAAGAACTAGTTAGAAGAGATTGAGTATCTGAAAGTATTCCAGTGAAATGAGTAGAAGGCAGCTTTAGTATGGGCTTCAAGTGAGTCACAGCTGGGTGCAAACTGGTTTTGAAAACCTGTTTCTAGACTTGTATTTCAGCAATTTAGTAACTCAGGGACATCCATTCAAACCCTGCTCCAAAATCCATCTCCCTGACAACCCAGCACCAGTGAGTCATCCTATTTTGGGTGACTATGGGACTGAGCACCAGAAGAGCTGCAACTCTGTTTTAAGAACATTTTCTTGTCTTGGACATTCCTGGGCACTGTAGAAGCAGAAGAGTGAAAGATGAAACCATGTTCTTCCCAACCACATTTGTCCACACGAATCACCCGCACCTACCCAAGAAGATGGTACCTCAAGCTTAACTTAATCCTTCCTTTGTGGGAATGGGAAACTCTCACTCAAATACCTTTCACCAGTGCACTTATTCCACTCTTACTCTCCTTGATGACTCCTGAAGATAACTTTGAAATTTTGGAAAAGCCTGCAGCCACAGCAATGAAAAAAAAGACGTTCCTAGAAACCAAATTCAGGTTTACCTTTAAGCTTTTCTGATTGAATATTTCTCTCCCTCACTCTTTCCATACTGAGTATTAATCAGGAAGGGTTGATTTGAAAAGAGAAAAATAATTTTTCTTTTATAACTGTGTATTGAATGGAAGATTTACCTCCAGTTTAGAGAAAGCAGAACTTAGTGTTTAGATTATATCTAAAGATAAAGTGCAGAATTCAATGATATTTCATTTTCTGGCTACTGACAGCCTTTATCAGACATTTCCTGTAATTCATTGCTTCTACAATCTACAAGTATCTTTTGCAATGAAGAAAACTGTTTACATAAAATTGAAGATGTTTCACTCCACAGCACCATTTGAACAACAGTTGTTTATGGCAGCCTAAGGAAGAATTTGTTTCACTAGATTTTTGGTCAAATAATTAAATCCTTAAGCGAAAAGAAAGAAGAAAAGAAAGAAAGAAGAAAAGAAAGAAGAAAAGAAAGAAGAAAAGAAAGAAGAAAAGAAAGAAGAAAAGAAAGAAGAAAAGAAAGAAGAAAAGAAAGAAGAAAAGAAAGAAGAAAAGAAAGAAGAAAAGAAAGAAGAAAAGAAAGAAGAAAAGAAAGAAGAAAAGAAAGAAGAAAAGAAAGAAGAAAAGAAAGAAGAAAAGAAAGAAGAAAAGAAAGAAGAAAAGAAAGAAGAAAAGAAAGAAGAAAAGAAAGAAGAAAAGAAAGAAGAAAAGAAAGAAGAAAAGAAAGAAGAAAAGAAAGAAGAAAAGAAAGAAGAAAAGAAAGAAGAAAAGAAAGAAGAAAAGAAAGAAGAAAAGAAAGAAGAAAAGAAAGAAGAAAAGAAAGAAGAAAAGAAAGAAGAAAAGAAAGAAGAAAAGAAAGAAGAAAAGAAAGAAGAAAAGAAAGAAGAAAAGAAAGAAGAAAAGAAAGAAGAAAAGAAAGAAGAAAAGAAAGAAGAAAAGAAAGAAGAAAAGAAAGAAGAAAAGAAAGAAGAAAAGAAAGAAGAAAAGAAAGAAGAAAAGAAAGAAGAAAAGAAAGAAGAAAAGAAAGAAGAAAAGAAAGAAGAAAAGAAAGAAGAAAAGAAAGAAGAAAAGAAAGAAGAAAAGAAAGAAGAAAAGAAAGAAGAAAAGAAAGAAGAAAAGAAAGAAGAAAAGAAAGAAGAAAAGAAAGAAGAAAAGAAAGAAGAAAAGAAAGAAGAAAAGAAAGAAGAAAAGAAAGAAGAAAAGAAAGAAGAAAAGAAAGAAGAAAAGAAAGAAGAAAAGAAAGAAGAAAAGAAAGAAGAAAAGAAAGAAGAAAAGAAAGAAGAAAAGAAAGAAGAAAAGAAAAAAAGAAAAAAAGAAAAAAAGAAAAAAAGAAAAAAAGAAAAAAAGAAAAAAAGAAAAAAAGAAAAAAAGAAAAAAAGAAAAAAAGAAAAAAAGAAAAAAAGAAAAAAAGAAAAAAAGAAAAAAAGAAAAAAAGAAAAAAAGAAAAAAAGAAAAAAAGAAAAAAAGAAAAAAAGAAAAAAAGAAAAAAAGAAAAAAAGAAAAAAAGAAAAAAAGAAAAAAAGAAAAAAAGAAAAAAAGAAAAAAAGAAAAAAAGAAAAAAAGAAAAAAAGAAAAAAAGAAAAAAAGAAAAAAAGAAAAAAAGAAAAAAAGAAAAAAAGAAAAAAAGAAAAAAAAGAAAAAAAAGAAAAAAAGAAAAAAAGAAAAAAAGAAAAAAAAGAAAAAAAAGAAAAAAAAGAAAAAAAAGAAAAAAAAGAAAAAAAAGAAAAAAAGAAAAAAAGAAAAAAAGAAAAAAAGAAAAAAAGAAAAAAAGAAAAAAAGAAAAAAAGAAAAAAAGAAAAAAAGAAAAAAAGAAAAAAAGAAAAAAAGAAAAAAAGAAAAAAAGAAAAAAAGAAAAAAAAGAAAAAAAAGAAAAAAAGAAAAAAAAGAAAAAAAAGAAAAAAAAGAAAAAAAAGAAAAAAAAGAAAAAAAAGAAAAAAAAGAAAAAAAAGAAAAAAAAGAAAAAAAAGAAAAAAAAGAAAAAAAAGAAAAAAAGAAAAACCACAAATCCAAATTTAATTTGTCAGAAGATGCAGAAGTCTGAACACCACCTGGAGTGCTCTTAGAGCAAGGCCAACAGGAAAGGTCAGGTCTAATACATACTTTGTCCCACAATATCTTCCAAAAAGTATTATTTGAATATCTTATGAACAAAGTCAGCAGGGCTAAAACAGCCAAGACTGTGGGATCAATGTCTAATTTTCCTAAAGGAGTTCTAGAAGCTTCACAAAGTCTTATTCAAAAAATTTAAGCCTTCTGACCTTAAATTTCGATTGGTCAAATTAGATGCATGATACATCTTCCTTCTGATAAGGCCAGAAAGTTCAGTTCTTCAGGAAAATAGTTTTTTACACCATTTTTAACAAAGCAGAGCACACAGATCTTCAAAATATTCAGAGTTCAGCTAAGTTCATTGGAAGAAATGAGTGAGGTTTTAGTATAATTCCTCTTTTCTTTAAGACTACTCACACCACTGCCATCCTCAATAACAATACTACTTGTTTGTTTTTCTTTAAATAGGATTGTGTGCAAATGTATAGAGTTTGCTTATGCAGGAACATCTTTCCAGAGATGCAAAGACTGGCTTTTAAGAGTGCCTGGCACTCAGAAGCTTCTGGCATCAAACTGAACACAAATTTTTCAAAGGAAGATGAGCACTAAATACTCAGCAGCTTATGAAAAACAAGTCATATTTGAGCCTTTCTGAAAGTCTGTCCTTGATTATGGAAACTCAGTAAGATCAATTCTGAGAAGGGAGACTCATCACTGCTCACAAAACACTGCTGCTGGACCATATGAGGATTTGGCAAGAGCAGCCTGCATTCTTCACTGTCAGCTTCAACCAGGACTAAATGAAGACAAGGCTTTCAGTTAAGGTAAATGCTGATTTTTTAATATTTAATAAAAACATCCCATTCCTACAAACCCATTATCTAATGAAAAACAGCTCTGCCTGCAGAGTAAAATGATAAAGAAGAGGAGTTTAAACTTTAAAAGGAACAATGCAGTAAATTACTACATTCAGGAATTATATCCTTCACTGATGTAAACTGGCACAACTTCAACAGAGACCTGTTGATTAACATCAGCACACGGTCTTGTCCAACCTGTTCAGCACCAACAAACTCGTGCACTCGTGTGGTAGTAACCTCAGAATATCTAATATTTGCTCTCTGCTGTCAGCAGGTATTAGTCAAAGAGAGAGATAATTCATAAATTATAAAGAACAATAAAAGAGGTTTTTCTTCCCCATTTTGTACAAACTCCAAAAATCTATTTTCTTTTCTTGTACTTGGGTTATTTTTGCTCGTGGAGGCTTTGGGACAGCAGCAGTGGAAACTGAAGCTGTCTGGTTAATCTGAGGTCAAATTTTGTGTAGGCAGCTGCAATCCAAGCTTCCCCACCCTGCCCTACCACTAGACTCAACTCTGACCTGCTGGGACCACCCCCTCACTCCTGCAACAGCTCAGTCCACATTTCTACAGAGTGAGCACAGACAGCTAAAATGCCAAAATATCTATGTGTGAAAATACATACACACTGTCAGGCCTCTGAGTTTTTTGGCTGGAAGATAACCAAGACCACCAAATGCATTTGGCAGTCTGGAATCTACTGATGAACCAAGTCACTTAGCACATGTACTTGGTCCTTGTGAACAAGCTACAGTTTTGAACTCAATCAGTGGTTTAAAGGGAAAACACACACACAGTCACTGCCACCCCACAACCTCACACATCCACAGCAAGGCTCTGAAGTCCTTCTAAATCTGTGACAATTGAAAAAGTGTTCAGTGCCCCAAACTCGTGACTACCATATTCACAGCAAACTGCTGGGTCTTGAGCACTTCTGAAGTCAAACCACTGGTTCAGGGATCTTTAAATTTGAATTTCCTAGGGTATCTAGGTGATCAGTCTGATGTTTTCCTGACACGTGGGGATGGTCTTCAGGAACTGGTAAAATCCCATGCTAGAAACCTACAGTAAATTCTGGCTTCTGGACACCTCTGTTACATCTGTTACTTTAACACTGGAGCTCATGACCAAGGTCAACCTCACTGATTTCAGTGATGGTCTCTCAGCTGTAGAAAGACCATCAGCTGTGGAGAGCTGATCCCCTCAGTGGCTAAGCCAGAGGAAGGGCAAGAGGAAGTTTAACCATCCTCATTTTACAGGTGGGAGACTGAAGCACAAGGAAGCAAAGGAGGGGCAGGAAAAAAAGGAAAGATGTAAGTGATATGTTCAAGGCCACCCAGGAACAATCTTGCAGAGCAAGCACATGAATCCACATTTCTCACTCCACCCCATTTCCCTCCTCTCTGCATACAAAGTCTCCACTCTTGGAGCTGTGGGAAAGTTTCTATGGGTCAGTGCTACTGTGTATGGTGGTTACCCAGAGGAGCCCATGTCCTCACAGGTGCAGGAGGATAGAAATCCATTTGCAGCCCTCAGGATCAGGGTATAAGAGCACTCACATCCTGCTCCCTGGGCTCCAGGAAGGAGACAGAGCTGGCAACAGAATCCTCAATAAGGACCACACTGAAAAAAAAAAAAAAAATCACAGGGAAGCACAGTCCATGAGCATTTCCTGATCAACATCAGATGCTGAAGAAGTGGGAGAACAGGAGGCACCTAAATAAGCAATTTAAAAGGCCAATTCTGCCTATTTTAGAGAAAGATCAGCACAGGCCAACATGAAGACAGTGGAGCTAAAAAAATGCAGAATCTAAGTCCAGCTGGGCAGATGATCCCTGCATTACTTTTGGGAAAATCACTCCAACCCTTCCCCTTCACTGGTTTCAAACCATAAATGTCTTGAGGCAAGGACTGTGATCAGATTTGTCTTCATTCCACACTGACCTGTGGGATAGTTGTGTGGGTTTCCTGCACAGGGAAGACACCCTGCACAAGGCAGTCCCAGCAGCATTTAAGAATTACTATTACAGGGTTTTCAAATGCACAGGAAAAGTGCTGGGTTGATTGTCTTCCATCCAGGATGCCAAATCAAAAGATATCCAACCAAGCTTTAGGTAACATCTAGAGTGCCACTGACAGCCCAGACTTCCCTGCCTCTGACAAGCAAGGAGGCTTTCCTTTAAGAACAAACAGCACAGCAAAATCAAGCAGATCAGTAGTTAGCTACAAGCTAGTTTTCAGAAAATACAGGACATTATATCCACCACTAGGCTTTGGTCTACACACCAGTGACAGCATCTGGGAGAACCAAACATTGCATTCATTTCAGCATCAGTGCAATCATAGCAACAGTGCAATTTTGAAGCAGATCCACCAACTGTCCCCACAGATCCCATCCAGGCTTGCCTCAGTGTGGTTTGGTGTGGCACATCAGCTAAGGCACCTTCTCTCCAAGGTTTTGGGATATACTCAGTCCAAAGTACATCTCCCCACCAGCACTGATGCACCCACAGCAGAGCCTCGAGGGGCTCAGCCCTGACTGCTTTGATCTCCTGATACTGCACCAGATTAATCACTCACAAAGTCAAAGCCAATGCAACTTGGAAATTACGGAGAATTAATTGCTCTGTTGATGTGAGCATTTTAATAAGAAATAATCACCATGAGCAAAGAGATAAAAGTGAAAAGCAAACTAGAGAAAGATTCCTGCGGTCAGAGCAGTTTGGCAACGTGTGAAAACTGAAAATGTAATAACCAAGGCACAGCACACAAGTCTTGTCTGAACTACTGTGAGAATGGCTTTCACCAGGAAAGGTGGTCTTTTGAGAACAGCAGAGTTCTGTTCATAGAAAAGAACAGTTCTCCCTCTAAAAAAACCAGGTTGTGTGTAGATATGTTTCCTCCAGAAATACAAATTTCAATTCTTTTTGTACTTCTTCAGAAGTAGAAGATTTGCTGAAGTCATGAAGTGTTTTGAGTCAGAAGAGGAACAATGAAAGCCATTAGGTATTCATTTTATCTAGATCAAGTGTCAGACTGCTTGAATTTCTGCTTTACTAACATATCAGGCTTTTATTCTGACTTACAGGCAAGTTAATCTTTGAGATAATGAACCTCTTACAAAAGGAAAAATTATCACCTACACTCTTAAAGGAGAAACAGAGTAAGTATTTCTACCTTATAGAAGTGTCAGCTGGTTCAAAACCTGACACACAAGATCCCACACACAGACCTTTCCCCTGTATAATTCACCCAAAATCTGGAAAAAAAACCCAAAAAAACAAACCACCCCCCCAACTAAAACCAAATAAATGCACACCTTCAGAATTGCCTCAGCATTTCCCCAGCCAGCATTTTGTCAGTGTTAGCCCATTAACGTCAACAGTTAGTCCCACAAAAAACAAGATAAGAAATTGCCTTTCTAGTGATGTCACAGTGATGAATAAATTAAGCAAAAGTTGGAAAAACAAATGCAAATTAAAAAAATCTCAGCATCAAACTTCATGCACACACTTCAGCTTAGAAGGAGGGAAGACTTGGCCTCCTGTTGTCCACTCATTCCTGATTTCATTGAATGCCATAAACACAACCATGAAAATCTCCATTTTAAAAAAAACACAAAAGAGCATCTATATGTGGTAGGACATGAGAGTACCCTTGAGGCTTTCTGTCCAAACTTTTTACAGGCTCTAATGAAATCCAAAACTTCCCTCCATTGCCCAAATCAATACACATTCCTTTAACCCACTGGCAAATAACAGACTGAGGAGAGATTCACAATGATTAATTAATTATTTTTTTCCCTTACAGTTTAATGGCATTCTAGGAGTGCCACGTCAGCAAGCAGAACACCAATATGGTTCTTCTTTGTGCCTTTTCACCAGTGAGAAGTTTGCATGGATTTGGGGTTAAAACATAAACAATTCTAACACTGCTTAAACAGAAGCAAACCTCTGCATTTTCAAGCTGAACAGGAGTTTCAACCCAGAAAAGAAACACCAAATATTATAACACCACCAGCTTGATCTAACACAACTGGCATGACATTATAGTGCCTACTCAGGAAGGGGAAAGAGTTCCCATGTTCCATTAACCTTCATGGAAAGCCCAGTGCAGAGGTGATGAGGAACAGAGTCACACTCAGCTATATGAAGCAGAGCATCCAGCCAAAATCTGCTTGCTTGGAGACAGATGGCAAATCCAGCCAGTGCTCAAACTCCAGCTGCATGCCTGAGCTCCCTCAGATCTATGTGTGGGATCACTATAGACTGAAAATTATCTAATAGAGCAGAGTCTCCTGGAGACCTGGGTTTCCAGACTCTTGTTTTCTTTACAGAGGACCACATTAAACTTACCCAGAACAAAGCCAAAAGAAAACAGTTCTCAAGCTTTTCCATTTAGAAGTGTTATGCACACAAAAACACACGCTGAACGGACTTAATTTTGTCCTGTGAGTGCAATTTGCTCACACTCTGCATCAGAGGGAGCAGCTGGGAACAAATTCCAGCAGGAAGGATGAAGAGCTCCCACTGCACCTTCCCAGTCTGGACACCTGCCAAGTGGGCATCACCCTCTTCCTTCTCCCTTTGCTCTAGAGAGCAGCTCCAGCTTTCCTGGGTACCCAGGGGCTCAGCACAGGAACATCCACCTGCCTGCTTGTTTGGAGAGCTCCACACAGAGCCCAGGACCATGTACCCAATCTGTTGCTGGTCAGGTTTTATTTACCCAGTGCAGGCACCAACATATTGTGGACAGGAGTAGAACATGTCCACTGGCAGGGCTCACATGGAACAACTGCACCGAGACTGAGAGAGCATTTATTTTGTGCTTCTTCAGGGGTAGAGGGGATCTCTTTCATGGTTCTCCCTTAATATCACTTATTTTTCTCTCAATATCTTTTTTTCCTTCTATATCTGCCCCTCTCCCAGTATTAATGACTTATTCCAGGTCCTATCAGCGACACCGCACACTGTTCAGACAGGAGCAAAGGAAGAGGTCACTCAGTGACACACACTGAGTGCTTTGCTTCACTGGTACTTCCCAAGCTCCTCACTCCTCAAAGTCTGGCCAGCTTTCAGCTCCCAAGGCTGGGCAATCCCACCACAGCTCATCCTTGCAACCAGGCTGGCAAAAACCTGGCAATGCCCCAGGCTAAGACTGAACATTTGTTATTAACTCTCATCAAGCATCTTAGCAAGCAACATCCCTCCAGAACAAAAGGCTGTCCCCTTTTGGGGTGGGAGGTACCCTTTTTAACAATATGTAATACAAAAAGCCCAATTGCCTTATTGTAGGATCCTCCTCACTTCTTATTTCAAGATATTTTTGCCCTAAATCAAAGCAGACTCATGCTTTAGCTGTTAGTTGCACTAAACAAAGCAAAATTACTTTACTTTATGCAAATAAAAAGCTTTAGCACTTCTGAATCACTATTTTTACTGTCATGTGACATCATTTGACAAGATTATTATTTAGATATAATTAAAAAATTATTCATTTGGAGAAAGAATTTTTTTTTTAAGTCAATATTACCCATGGTATGAAAATCACATTTCCTGTACAGATACCTGTATTTCCATTTCTTATTACTGGCTACATCTATGAGGGGGTTTTGTTGGTTTGTTTGCCTTTAAGTGCATAAAATCCTCACGGAGGCTGGTGAAGGTACGTTTTTATAATAGCTTGAGACTCTAACTCCCCTGGAAGATCACCACCAAAACCTTGCCTCAAAACATGTTCTACACAAAACACTACAAGCAAATGCAAAACTGGAGGATTTCTCCTGTTCTGCGACCATGATTGAGTCTCTTAAGTCACCAATATTCAGATCAGAAACCAAATTTTTCAGGCAGAAGCGAATCTGAAAACAGACAGTACAAAAAGCAGTTCAGTTTGATATCTGGAAAAATCAATTTGTCAGCGTGAAAAGTCAAATAATTATTAATTTTCAAAGAACAATGGCGTTTAGCTGTGTGAAGTCCATTATAACCCTGACAACAAAATAAACTCAGAGATATGTGTATATGACCACGAAATAAGAAGGTCAGTGAGCACCACACAATGAAAGCCTTGGGCGAGGAGTCCCTTGGAAAAGGTGTGTTTACTTCCCAGAAACCAAACAAGTAGGCTGGATTGCAAAGCAACTTCTCTTTCTGGCTCTGACTGATAAAAACTCATATGCATGCAAATGGAGAGGAGAAGACAACAACAACAACAACAAGAACCCAGCCTTTGCCAAGCTGCATTGACCTGTTTATTCAGAAAGCTTGTCTCCACAGCCAGAGCAGCCCTCCATCAGATAGCTTTGTCCTACAGGACTTCTGAGCCATGTAAACTACGGACACCCTATCAGAGTGGCTTGCAAAGTAAATCACTTGTATGTAAAGTTGATGCAAACAAGAAAACCAAAACAATCCATCTCATTATTTTCTTCAGCCAATTATGTCAAATACAAACAAACAAAAGATATCACTTATGTGCAGAGAACACAGACCAGTGCTGGTTTCACAGAGGAGTGACCGACTCCAGTAAATTAAATGCCCAGGGCTTCAGAGGCTTCATCTGGTCCTAATTTTCAATTGGTAGTAAAATGATATGTTTTTTTTTCACTTTCATTGTAGCTTGTTTTCATCTAGTTTAAGTTCCAAGGCATCCTGTTTTGCAAGCTCTGATCTGCCACATTAAAAAAAAGAAAAGGACTTGAAAAATGTACGACAGCCGACATGGTGGCACCTCTAAGGCAGCTGAGCTCCTGCACTGTCAGCTGACTGGAGAATCCCTCTTCCCAAAGCCAATAAAATTTGGGAGCAGCAAGGGGTAGGTGGAGCAGAGGATTTGGCATCAGTAGAAAGCAACCAACTGCTTCATCATCCCAAAAGATAGGGAAAGCACCACCTCCTCCTCCGATTCTCTGCAGGACTGAACTCTCCTGTGCTGTATTTTGGCTATCTTGGGGTTTGTGTAGCATTGATCAACTGCTGAAAGCCTTTAGATCCATCCTGATACACTGTGCTCTGCCAACGGAGTGGGAGAGGACAGGAAGAGAGATGAATGAAGTTGTCATCACCACCAAACCTTCCCTCTCAACCACAGTGCATCATCCCTTACCTTTCCTAGTGCTGGCAGCCTCCAGGAACCAACTTCCCTGAAAGCTTGTGGAGCTGAGTCCATAACAGCAATTAACACCCTGCAGTTGCAGCACCTCTAATGCCAGGTACAACATAAATCACTGCAATTTGCATGAAGACAGTTAGTCTTCTCCCAGCACCAGCAATGACAAGCCTCAGCCCATCTCCCAAACAAACATTACGAGGGGACACAACTGTGTGTGCTCAGAACACGACTGTGGCACGTGCTGGAGAACAGCTGCAAAACGGAGTTGGGTGCCAACTGCAAAACCTGCCCAGGAAGGAGGATAAACACGTGGTGCTCAGGCTGTGCTGAGCTCTGGGCTGGGCCAGGAATATTGTCACCAGTGGCAGAGGGAGATAGAGTTACACCCTCACAGCAGCACGTTTGAGTGTGGCAGAGAAGTACGCTGAGGATCTATTTGTTACCCATAAAATGAAACCACAGTTTTACTGGTCCCATCCAGATTGAATTAGAACACTCCTAAAAGTTAAATTTGCAGATGTTTCCCAAGTGCCCCATCTCTGTGCAACGGGCCAGGCACAAGGACATTCATCTGAAAGACAGTA
>NW_026991136.1:0-18529 GCF_036250125.1 Pseudopipra pipra
TGATCGGGTGGCCGGCAATGGCAGGGCGGGGCTGACCAAAGGGGGGACAGCAGCCCTGTTTCCCGGGACAGAAAGCTTGTGAGGTTTGGCTTTCAGGTGCAGTGTGTGGCGCAGCCTGGGGTGTCCGTGGGCAGGCAGGGCTTTCTGTGCTGGCACCTTTTCCCTGCGAGGAATCCTCATTTGGATCGGGTTTTGGGGGGCTGCTAAAATGGCGGGGCGGGGCTGGCCAAAGGGGGGACAGCAGCCCTGTTTCCCGGGACAGAAAGCTTGTGAGGTTTGGCTTTCAGGTGCAGTGTGTGGCGCAGCCTGGGGTGTCCGTGAACAGGCAGGGCTTTCTGTGCTGGCACTTTTTCCCTGCGAGGAATCCTCATTTGGACCGGGTTTGGATCGTGTGGCCGGCAGTGGTGGGCGGGGGTGACCAAAGGGGGGACAGCAGCCCTGTTTCCCGGGACAGAAAGCTTGTGAGGTTTGGCTTTCAGGTGCAGTGTGTGGCACAGCCTGGGCACTCTGTGGGCAGGCAGGGCTTTCTGTGGTGGCACCTTTTCCCTGCGAGGAATTCTCATTTGGATCGGGTTTGGATCGGGTGGCCCACAATGGCGGGGCGGGGCTGAGCAAAGGGGGGACAGCAGCCCTGTTTCCCGGGACAGAAAGCTTGTGAGCTTTGGATTTCAGGTGCAGTGTGTGGCACAGCCTGGGGTGTCCGTGGGCAGGCAGGGCTTTCTGTGCTGGCACCTTTTCCCTGCGAGGAATCCTCATTTGGATCGGTTTTGGATCGGGTGGCCGGCAATGGTGGGCGGGGCTGACCAAAGGGGGGACAGCAGCCCTGTTTCCCGGGACAGAAAGCTTGTGAGGTTTGGCTTTCAGGTGCAGTGTGTGGCACAGCCTGGGCACTCCGTGGGCAGGCAGGGCTTTCTGTGCTGGCACCTTTTCCCTGCGAGGAATCCTCATTTGGATCGGGTTTGGATCGGGTGGCCGGCAGTGTTTGGGCGGGGCCGACCAAAGGGGGGACAGCAGCCCTGTTTCCCGGGACAGAAAGCTTGTGAGGTTTGGCTTTCAGGTGCAGTGTGTGGCGCAGCCTGGGGTGTCCGTGGGCAGGCAGGGCTTTCTGTGCTGGCACCTTTTCCCTGCGAGGAATCCTCATTTGGATCGGGTTTTGGGGGGGCTGCTAAAATGGCGGGGCGGGGCTGACCAAAGGGGGGACAGCAGCCCTGTTTCCCGGACAGAAAGCTTGTGAGGTTTGGCTTTCAGGTGCAGTGTGTGGCACAGCCTAGGCACTCTGTGGGCAGGCAGGGCTTTCTGTGCTGGCACCTTTTCCCTGCGAGGAATTCTCATTTGGATCGGGTGGCCCACAATGGCGGGGCGGGGCTGACCAAAGGGGGGACAGCAGCCCTGTTTCCCGGGACAGAAAGCTTGTGAGGTTTGGCTTTCAGGTGCAGTGTGTGGCGCAGCCTGGGCACATTGTGGGCAGGCAGGGCTTCCTGTGCTGGCACCTTTTCCCTGCGAGGAATCCTCATTTGGATCGGGTTTGGATCGGGTAGACGGCAATCGCGGGGGCTGGACTGACCAAGGGGGGGGGATAGCAGCCCTGTTTCCCGGGACAGAAAGCTTGTGAGGTTTGGCTTTCAGGTGCAGTGTGTGGCGCAGCCTGGGCACTCTGTGGGCAGGCAGGGCTTTCTGTGCTGGCACCTTTTCCCTGCGAGGAATCCTCATTTGGATCGGGTTTGGATCGGGTGGCAGGCAGTGGTGGGCGGGGCTGACCAAGGGGGGGGCAGCAGCCCTGTTTCCCGGGACAGAAAGCTTGTGAGGTTTGGCTTTCAGGTGCAGTGTGTGGCGCAGCCTGGGGTGTCCGTGAACAGGCAGGGCTTTCTGTGCTGGCACCTTTTCCCTGCGAGGAATCCTCATTTGGATCGGGTTTGGATCGGGTGGCCGGCAATGGCGGGGCGCGGCTGACCAAAGTGGGGACAGCAGCCTTGTTTCCCGGGACAGAAAGCTTGTGAGGTTTGGCTTTCAGGTGCAGTGTGTGGCGCAGACTGGGGTGTCCGTGGCCCGGCAGGGCTTTCTGTGCTGGCACCTTTTCCCTGCGAGGAATCCTCATTTGGATCGGGTTTTGGGGGGGGCTGCTAAAATGGCGGGCGGGGCTGACCAAAGGGGGGACAGCAGCCCTGTTTCCCGGGACAGAAAGCTTATGAGGTTTGGCTTTCAGGTGCAGTGTGTGGCACAGCCTGGGCACTCTGTGGGCAGGCAGGGCTTTCTGTGCTGGCACCTTTTCCCTGCGAGGAATTCTCATTTGGATCGGGTTTGGATCGGGTGGCCCACAATGGCGGGGCGGGGCTGACCAAAGGGGGGACAGCAGCCCTGTTTCCCGGGACAGAAAGCTTGTGAGGTTTGGCTTTCAGGTGCAGTGTGTGGCGCAGCCTGGGGTGTCCGTGGGCAGGCAGGGCTTTCTGTGCTGGCACCTTTTCCCTGCGAGGAATTCTCATTTGGATCGGGTTTTGGGGGGGCTGCTAAAATGGCGGGGCGGGGCTGACCAAAGTGGGGACAGCAGCCCTGTTTCCCGGGACAGAAAGCTTGTGAGGTTTGGCTTTCAGGTGCAGTGTGTGGCGCAGCCTGGGCACTCTGTGGGCAGGCAGGGCTTTCTGTGCTGGCACCTTTTCCCTGCGAGGAATCCTCATTTGGATCGGGTTTGGATCGGGTGGCCCACAATGGCGGGGCGGGGCTGACCAAAGGGGGGACAGCAGCCCTGTTTCCCGGGACAGAAAGCTTGTGAGGTTTGGCTTTCAGGTGCAGTGTGTGGCGCAGCCTGGGCACATTGTGGGCAGGCAGGGCTTCCTGTGCTGGCACCTTTTCCCTGCGAGGAATCCTCATTTGGATCGGGTTTGGATCGGGTGGACGGCAATCGCGGGGCGGGGCTGACCAAGGGGGGGGGGATAGCAGCCCTGTTTCCCGGGACAGAAAGTTTGTGAGGTTTGGCTTTCAGGTGCAGTGTGTGGCGCAGCCTGGGGTGTCCGTGGGCAGGCAGGGCTTTCTGTGCTGGCAGCTTTTCCCTGCGAGGAATCCTCATTTGGATCGGGTTTTGGGGGGGCTGCTAAAATGGCGGGGCGGGGCTGACCAAAGGGGGGACAGCAGCCCTGTTTCCCGGGACAGAAAGCTTGTGAGGTTTGGCTTTCAGGTGCAGTGTGTGGCACAGCCTGGGCACTCTGTGGGCAGGCAGGGCTTTCTGTGCTGGCACTTTTTTCCCTGCGAGGAATCCTCCTTTGGATCGGGTTTGGATCGGGTGGCCGGCAATGGCGGGGCGGGGGTGACCAAAGGGGGACAGCAGCCCTGTTTCCCGGGACAGAAAGCTTGTGAGGTTTGGCTTTCAGGTGCAGTGTGTGGCGAAGCCTGGGGTGTCCGTGGGCAGGCAGGGCTTTCTGTGCTGGCACCTTTTCCCTGCGAGGAATCCTCATTTGAATCGGGTTTGGATCGGATGGTCGGCAGTGGTGGGCGGGGCTGACCAAAGGGGGGACAGCAGCCCTGTTTCCCGGGACAGAAAGCTTGTGAGGTTTGGCTTTCAGGTGCAGTGTGTGGCACAGCCTGGGCACTCTGTGGGCAGGCAGGGCTTTCGGTGCTGGCACCTTTTCCTGCGAAGAATCCTCATTTGGATCGGGTTTTGGGGGGGCTGCTAAAATGGCGGGGCGGGGGTGACCAAAGGGGGGACAGCAGCCCTGTTTCCCGGGACAGAAAGCTTGTGAGGTTTGGCTTTCAGGTGCAGTGTGTGGCGCAGCCTGGGCACACTGTGGGCAGGCAGGGCTTTCTGTGCTGGCACCTTTTCCCTGCGAGGAATCCTCATTTGGATCGGGTTTGGATCGGGTGGTCGGCAGTGGTGGGCGGGGCTGACCAAGGGGTGGGCAGCAGCCCTGTTTCCCGGGACAGAAAGCTTGTGAGGTTTGGCTTTCAGGTGCAGTGTGTGGCGCAGCCTGGGGTGTCCGTGGGCAGGCAGGGCTTTCTGTGCTGGCACCTTTTCCCTGCGAAGAATCCTCATTTGGATCGGGTTTTGGGGGGGCTGCTAAAATGGCGGGGCGGGGGTGACCAAAGGGGGGACAGCAGCCCTGTTTCCCGGGACAGAAAGCTTGTGAGGTTTGGCTTTCAGGTGCAGTGTGTGGCGCAGCCTGGGGTGTCCGTGAACAGGCAGGGCTTTCTGTGCTGGCACCTTTTCCCTGCGAGGAATCCTCATTTGGATCGGGTTTTGGGGGGGCTGCTAAAATGGCGGGGCGGGGCTGACCAAAGGGGGGACAGCAGCCCTGTTTCCCGGGACAGAAAGCTTATGAGGTTTGGCTTTCAGGTGCAGTGTGTGGCACAGCCTGGGCACTCTGTGGGCAGGCAGGGCTTTCTGTGCTGGCACCTTTTCCCTGCGAGGAATCCTCATTTGGATCGGGTTTGGATCGGGTGGCAGGCAGTGGTGGGCGGGGCTGACCAAGGGGGGGGGCAGCAGCCCTGTTTCCCGGGACAGAAAGCTTGTGAGGTTTGGCTTTCAGGTGCAGTGTGTGGCACAGCGTGGGCACTCTGTGGGCAGGCAGGGCTTTCTGTGCTGGCACCTTTTCCCTGCGAGGAATCCTCATTTGGATCGGTTTTGGATCGGGTGGCCGGCAATGGTGGGCGGGGCTGACCAAAGGGGGGACAGCAGCCCTGTTTCCCGGGACAGAAAGCTTGTGAGGTTTGGCTTTCAGGTGCAGTGTGTGGCGCAGCCTGGGGTGTCCGTGGGCAGGCAGGGCTTTCTGTGCTGGCACCTTTTCCCTGCGAGGAATCCTCATTTGGATCGGGTTTTGGGGGGCTGCTAAAATGGCGGGGCGGGGCTGGCCAAAGGGGGGACAGCAGCCCTGTTTCCCGGGACAGAAAGCTTGTGAGGTTTGGCTTTCAGGTGCAGTGTGTGGTCGCAGCCTGGGGTGTCCGTGAACAGGCAGGGCTTTCTGTGCTGGCACTTTTTCCCTGCGAGGAATCCTCATTTGGACCGGGTTTGGATCGTGTGGCCGGCAGTGGTGGGCGGGGGTGACCAAAGGGGGGACAGCAGCCCTGTTTCCCGGGACAGAAAGCTTGTGAGGTTTGGCTTTCAGGTGCAGTGTGTGGCACAGCCTGGGCACTCTGTGGGCAGGCAGGGCTTTCTGTGGTGGCACCTTTTCCCTGCGAGGAATTCTCATTTGGATCGGGTTTGGATCGGGTGGCCCACAATGGCGGGGCGGGGCTGAGCAAAGGGGGGACAGCAGCCCTGTTTCCCGGGACAGAAAGCTTGTGAGCTTTGGATTTCAGGTGCAGTGTGTGGCACAGCCTGGGGTGTCCGTGGGCAGGCAGGGCTTTCTGTGCTGGCACCTTTTCCCTGCGAGGAATCCTCATTTGGATCGGTTTTGGATCGGGTGGCCGGCAATGGTGGGCGGGGCTGACCAAAGGGGGGACAGCAGCCCTGTTTCCCGGGACAGAAAGCTTGTGAGGTTTGGCTTTCAGGTGCAGTGTGTGGCACAGCCCGGGGAACTCCGTGGGCAGGCAGGGCTTTCTGTGCTGGCACCTTTTCCCTGCGAGGAATCCTCATTTGGATCGGGTTTGGATCGGGTGGCCGGCAGTGTTGGGCGGGGCCGACCAAAGGGGGGACAGCAGCCCTGTTTCCCGGGACAGAAAGCTTGTGAGGTTTGGCTTTCAGGTGCAGTGTGTGGCGCAGCCTGGGGTGTCCGTGGGCAGGCAGGGCTTTCTGTGCTGGCACCTTTTCCCTGCGAGGAATCCTCATTTGGATCGGGTTTTGGGGGGGCTGCTAAAATGGCGGGGCGGGGCTGACCAAAGGGGGGACAGCAGCCCTGTTTCCCGGGACAGAAAGCTTGTGACGTTTGGCTTTCAGGTGCAGTGTGTGGCACAGCCTAGGCACTCTGTGGGCAGGCAGGGCTTTCTGTGCTGGCACCTTTTCCCTGCGAGGAATTCTCATTTGGATCGGGTGGCCCACAATGGCGGGGCGGGGCTGACCAAAGGGGGGACAGCAGCCCTGTTTCCCGGGACAGAAAGCTTGTGAGGTTTGGCTTTCAGGTGCAGTGTGTGGCGCAGCCTGGGCACATTGTGGGCAGGCAGGGCTTCCTGTGCTGGCACCTTTTCCCTGCGAGGAATCCTCATTTGGATCGGGTTTGGATCGGGTAGACGGCAATCGCGGGGCTGGACTGACCAAGGGGGGGGGATAGCAGCCCTGTTTCCCGGGACAGAAAGCTTGTGAGGTTTGGCTTTCAGGTGCAGTGTGTGGCGCAGCCTGGGCACTCTGTGGGCAGGCAGGGCTTTCTGTGCTGGCACCTTTTCCCTGCGAGGAATCCTCATTTGGATCGGGTTTGGATCGGGTGGCAGGCAGTGGTGGGCGGGGCTGACCAAGGGGGGGGGCAGCAGCCCTGTTTCCCGGGACAGAAAGCTTGTGAGGTTTGGCTTTCAGGTGCAGTGTGTGGCGCAGACTGGGGTGTCCGTGGCCCGGCAGGGCTTTCTGTGCTGGCACCTTTTCCCTGCGAGGAATTCTCATTTGGATCGGGTTTTGGGGGGGCTGCTAAAATGGCGGGGCGGGGCTGACCAAAGTGGGGACAGCAGCCCTGTTTCCCGGGACAGAAAGCTTGTGAGGTTTGGCTTTCAGGTGCAGTGTGTGGCGCAGCCTGGGCACTCTGTGGGCAGGCAGGGCTTTCTGTGCTGGCACCTTTTCCCTGCGAGGAATCCTCATTTGGATCGGGTTTGGATCGGGTGGCCCACAATGGCGGGGCGGGGCTGACCAAAGGGGGGACAGCAGCCCTGTTTCCCGGGACAGAAAGCTTGTGAGGTTTGGCTTTCAGGTGCAGTGTGTGGCGCAGCCTGGGCACTCTGTGGGCAGGCAGGGCTTTCTGTGCTGGCACCTTTTCCCTGCGAGGAATCCTCATTTGGATCGGGTTTGGATCGGGTGGCCGGCAGTGGTGGGCGGGGCTGGCCAAGGGGGGGTAGCAGCCCTGTTTCCCGGGACAGAAAGCTTGTGAGGTTTGGCTTTCAGGTGCAGTGTGTGGCGCAGCCTGGGGTGTCCGTGAACAGGCAGGGCTTTCTGTGCTGGCACCTTTTCCCTGCGAGGAATCCTCATTTGGATCGGGTTTGGATCGGATGGCCGGCAGTGGTGGGCGGGGGTGACCAAAGGGGGGACAGCAGCCCTGTTTCCCGGGACAGAAAGCTTGTGAGGTTTGGCTTTCAGGTGCAGTGTGTGGCGCAGCCTGGGCACTCTGTGGGCAGGCAGGGCTTTCTGTGCTGGCACCTTTTCCCTGCGAGGAATCCTCATTTGGATCGGTTTTGGATCGGGTGGCCGGCAATGGTGGGCGGGGCTGACCAAAGGGTGGACAGCAGCCCTGTTTCCCGGGACAGAAAGCTTGTGAGGTTTGGCTTTCAGGTGCAGTGTGTTGCGCAGCCTGGGCACTCTCTGGGCAGGCAGAGCTTTCTGTCCTGGCACCTTTTCCCTGCGAGGAATCCTCATTTGGATCGGGTTTGGATCGGGTGGCCGGCAGTGTTGGGCGGGGCTGACCAAAGGGGGGACAGCAGCCCTGTTTCCCGGGACAGAAAGCTTTTGAGGTTTGGCTTTCAGGTGCAGTGTGTGGCACAGCCTGGGCACTCTGTGGGCAGGCAGGGCTTTCTGTGCTGGCACCTTTTCCCTGCGAGGAATCCTCATTTGGATCGAGTTTGTATCGGGTGGCCGGCAGTGTTGGGCGGGGCCGACCAAAGGGGGGACAGCAGCCCTGTTTCCCGGGACAGAAAGCTTGTGAGGTTTGGCTTTCAGGTGCAGTGTGTGGCGCAGCCTGGGGTGTCCGTGGCCCGGCAGGGCTTTCTGTGCTGGCACCTTTTCCCTGCGAGGAATCCTCATTTGGATCGGGTTTTGGGGGGGCTGCTAAAATGGCGGGGCGGGGCTGACCAAAAGGGGGACAGCAGCCCTGTTTCCCGGGAGAGAAAGCTTGTGAGGTTTGGCTTTCAGGTGCAGTGTGTGGCACAGCCTGGGCACTCTGTGGGCAGGCAGGGCTTTCTGTGCTGGCACCTTTTCCCTGCGAGGAATCCTCATTTGGATCGGGTTTGGATCGGATGGCCGGCAGTGGTGGGCGGGGCTGAGCAAAGGGGGGACAGCAGCCCTGTTTCCCGGGACAGAAAGCTTGTGAGGTTTGGCTTTCAGGTGCAGTGTGTGGCGCAGCCTGGGCTGTCCGTGGGCAGGCAGGGCTTTCTGTGCTGGCACCTTTTCCCTGCGAGGAATCCTCATTTGGATCGGGTTTTGGGGGGTCTGATAAAAATGCGGGGCGGGGCTGGCCAAAGGGGGGACAGCAGCCCTGTTTCCCGGGACAGAAAGCTTGTGAGGTTTGGCTTTCAGGTGCAGTGTGTGGCGCAGCCTGGGGTGTCCGTGAACAGGCAGGGCTTTCTGTGCTGGCACCTTTTCCCTGCGAGGAATCCTCATTTGGACCGGGTTTGGATCGGGTGGCCGGCAGTGGTGGGCGGGGGTGACCAAAGGGGGGACAGCAGCCCTGTTTCCCGGGACAGAAAGCTTGTGAGGTTTGGCTTTCAGGTGCAGTGTGTGGCACAGCCTGGGCACTCTGTGGGCAGGCAGGGCTTTCTGTGCTGGCACCTTTTCCCTGCGAGGAATCCTCATTTGGATCGGGTTTTGGGGGGGCTGCTAAAATGGCGGGGCGGGGGTGTCCAAAGCGGGGACAGCAGCCCTGTTTCCCAGGACAGAAAGCTTGTGAGGTTTGGCTTTCAGGTGCAGTGTGTGGCACAGCCTGGGCACTCTGTGGGCAGGCAGGGCTTTCTGTGCTGGCACCTTTTCCCTGCGAGGAATCCTCATTTGGATCGGGTTTGGATCGGGTGGCCGGCAATGGCAGGGCGGGGCTGACCAAAGGGGGGACAGCAGCCCTGTTTCCCGGGACAGAAAGCTTGTGAGGTTTGGCTTTCAGGTGCAGTGTGTGGCGCAGCCTGGGTTGTCCGTGAGCAGGCAGGGCTTTCTGTGGTGGCACCTTTTCCCTGCGAGGAATCCTCATTTGGATCGGGTTTGGATCGGGTGGCCGGCAACGGCGGGGCGGGGCTGACCAAGGGGGGGGACAGCAGCCCTGTTTCCCGGGACAGAAAGCCTGTGAGGTTTGGCTTTCAGGTGCAGTGTGTGGCGCAGCCTGGGGTGTCCGTGAACAGGCAGGGCTTTCTGTGCTGGCACCTTTTCCCTGCGAGGAATCCTCCTTTGGATCGGGTTTGGATCGGGTGGCCGGCAGTGGTGGGCGGGGCTGACCAAGGTGGGGGGCAGCAGCCCTGTTTCCCGGGACAGAAAGCCTGTGAGGTTTGGCTTTCAGGTGCAGTGTGTGGCACAGCCTGGGGACTCTGTGGGCAGGCAGGGCTTTCTGTGCTGGCACCTTTTCCCTGCGAGGAATCCTCATTTGGATCGGGTTTTGGGAGGGCTGCTCAAATGGCGGGGCGGGGCTGACCAAAGGGGGGACAGCAGCCCTGTTTCCCGGGACAGAAAGCTTGTGAGGTTTGGCTTTCAGGTGCAGTGTGTGGCGCAGCCTGGGGTGTCCGTGGCCCGGCAGGGCTTTCTGTGCTGGCACCTTTTCCCTGCGAGGAATCCTCATTTGGATCGGGTTTTGGGGGGGCTGCTAAAATGGCGGGGCGGGGCTGACCAAAAGGGGGACAGCAGCCCTGTTTCCCGGGAGAGAAAGCTTGTGAGGTTTGGCTTTCAGGTGCAGTGTGTGGCACAGCCTGGGCACTCTGTGGGCAGGCAGGGCTTTCTGTGCTGGCACCTTTTCCCTGCGAGGAATCCTCATTTGGATCGGGTTTGGATCGGATGGCCGGCAGTGGTGGGCGGGGCTGAGCAAAGGGGGGACAGCAGCCCTGTTTCCCGGGACAGAAAGCTTGTGAGGTTTGGCTTTCAGGTGCAGTGTGTGGCGCAGCCTGGGGTGTCCGTGGGCAGGCAGGGCTTTCTGTGCTGGCACCTTTTCCCTGCGAGGAATCCTCATTTGGATCGGGTTTTGGGGGGTCTGATAAAAATGCGGGGCGGGGCTGGCCAAAGGGGGGACAGCAGCCCTGTTTCCCGGGACAGAAAGCTTGTGAGGTTTGGCTTTCAGGTGCAGTGTGTGGCGCAGCCTGGGGTGTCCGTGAACAGGCAGGGCTTTCTGTGCTGGCACCTTTTCCCTGCGAGGAATCCTCATTTGGACCGGGTTTGGATCGGGTGGCCGGCAGTGGTGGGCGGGGGTGACCAAAGGGGGGACAGCAGCCCTGTTTCCCGGGACAGAAAGCTTGTGAGGTTTGGCTTTCAGGTGCAGTGTGTGGCACAGCCTGGGCACTCTGTGGGCAGGCAGGGCTTTCTGTGCTGGCACCTTTTCCCTGCGAGGAATCCTCATTTGGATCGGGTTTTGGGGGGGCTGCTAAAATGGCGGGGCGGGGGTGTCCAAAGCGGGGACAGCAGCCCTGTTTCCCAGGACAGAAAGCTTGTGAGGTTTGGCTTTCAGGTGCAGTGTGTGGCACAGCCTGGGCACTCTGTGGGCAGGCAGGGCTTTCTGTGCTGGCACCTTTTCCCTGCGAGGAATCCTCATTTGGGTCGGGTTTGGATCGGGTGGCCGGCAATGGCAGGGCGGGGCTGACCAAAGGGGGGACAGCAGCCCTGTTTCCCGGGACAGAAAGCTTGTGAGGTTTGGCTTTCAGGTGCAGTGTGTGGCGCAGCCTGGGTTGTCCGTGAGCAGGCAGGGCTTTCTGTGGTGGCACCTTTTCCCTGCGAGGAATCCTCATTTGGATCGGGTTTGGATCGGGTGGCCGGCAACGGCGGGGCGGGGCTGACCAAGGGGGGGGACAGCAGCCCTGTTTCCCGGGACAGAAAGCTTGTGAGTTTTGGCTTTCAGGTGCAGTGTGTGGCGCAGCCTGGGGTGTCCGTGAACAGGCAGGGCTTTCTGTGCTGGCACCTTTTCCCTGCGAGGAATCCTCCTTTGGATCGGGTTTGGATCGGGTGGCCGGCAGTGGTGGGCGGGGCTGACCAAGGTGGGGGGCAGCAGCCCTGTTTCCCGGGACAGAAAGCCTGTGAGGTTTGGCTTTCAGGTGCAGTGTGTGGCACAGCCTGGGGACTCTGTGGGCAGGCAGGGCTTTCTGTGCTGGCACCTTTTCCCTGCGAGGAATCCTCATTTGGATCGGGTTTTGGGAGGGCTGCTCAAATGGCGGGGCGGGGCTGACCAAAGGGGGGACAGCAGCCCTGTTTCCCGGGAGAGAAAGCTTGTGAGGTTTGGCTTTCAGGTGCAGTGTGTGGCACAGCCTGGGCACTCTGTGGGCAGGCAGGGCTTTCTGTGCTGGCACCTTTTCCCTGCGAGGAATCCTCATTTGGATCGGGTTTGGATCGGATGGCCGGCAGTGGTGGGCGGGGCTGAGCAAAGGGGGGACAGCAGCCCTGTTTCCCGGGACAGAAAGCTTGTGAGGTTTGGCTTTCAGGTGCAGTGTGTGGCGCAGCCTGGGCTGTCCGTGGGCAGGCAGGGCTTTCTGTGCTGGCACCTTTTCCCTGCGAGGAATCCTCATTTGGATCGGGTTTTGGGGGGTCTGATAAAAATGCGGGGCGGGGCTGGCCAAAGGGGGGACAGCAGCCCTGTTTCCCGGGACAGAAAGCTTGTGAGGTTTGGCTTTCAGGTGCAGTGTGTGGCACAGCCTGGGCACTCTGTGGGCAGGCAGGGCTTTCTGTGCTGGCACCTTTTCCCTGCGAGGAATCCTCATTTGGATCGGGTTTGGATCGGGTGGCCGGCAATGGCAGGGCGGGGCTGACCAAAGGGGGGACAGCAGCCCTGTTTCCCGGGACAGAAAGCTTGTGAGGTTTGGCTTTCAGGTGCAGTGTGTGGCGCAGCCTGGGTTGTCCGTGAGCAGGCAGGGCTTTCTGTGGTGGCACCTTTTCCCTGCGAGGAATCCTCATTTGGATCGGGTTTGGATCGGGTGGCCGGCAACGGCGGGGCGGGGCTGACCAAGGGGGGGGACAGCAGCCCTGTTTCCCGGGACAGAAAGCTTGTGAGTTTTGGCTTTCAGGTGCAGTGTGTGGCGCAGCCTGGGGTGTCCGTGAACAGGCAGGGCTTTCTGTGCTGGCACCTTTTCCCTGCGAGGAATCCTCCTTTGGATCGGGTTTGGATCGGGTGGCCGGCAGTGGTGGGCGGGGCTGACCAAGGTGGGGGGCAGCAGCCCTGTTTCCCGGGACAGAAAGCCTGTGAGGTTTGGCTTTCAGATGCAGTGTGTGGCACAGCCTGGGGACTCTGTGGGCAGGCAGGGCTTTCTGTGCTGGCACCTTTTCCCTGCGAGGAATCCTCATTTGGATCGGGTTTTGGGAGGGCTGCTCAAATGGCGGGGCGGGGCTGACCAAAGGGGGGACAGCAGCCCTGTTTCCCGGGACAGAAAGCTTGTGAGGTTTGGCTTTCAGGTGCAGTGTGTGGCGCAGCCTGGGGTGTCCGTGGCCCGGCAGGGCTTTCTGTGCTGGCACCTTTTCCCTGCGAGGAATCCTCATTTGGATCGGGTTTTGGGGGGGCTGCTAAAATGGCGGGGCGGGGCTGACCAAAAGGGGGACAGCAGCCCTGTTTCCCGGGAGAGAAAGCTTGTGAGGTTTGGCTTTCAGGTGCAGTGTGTGGCACAGCCTGGGCACTCTGTGGGCAGGCAGGGCTTTCTGTGCTGGCACCTTTTCCCTGCGAGGAATCCTCATTTGGATCGGGTTTGGATCGGATGGCCGGCAGTGGTGGGCGGGGCTGAGCAAAGGGGGGACAGCAGCCCTGTTTCCCGGGACAGAAAGCTTGTGAGGTTTGGCTTTCAGGTGCAGTGTGTGGCGCAGCCTGGGCTGTCCGTGGGCAGGCAGGGCTTTCTGTGCTGGCACCTTTTCCCTGCGAGGAATCCTCATTTGGATCGGGTTTTGGGGGGTCTGATAAAAATGCGGGGCGGGGCTGGCCAAAGGGGGGACAGCAGCCCTGTTTCCCGGGACAGAAAGCTTGTGAGGTTTGGCTTTCAGGTGCAGTGTGTGGCGCAGCCTGGGGTGTCCGTGAACAGGCAGGGCTTTCTGTGCTGGCACCTTTTCCCTGCGAGGAATCCTCATTTGGACCGGGTTTGGATCGGGTGGCCGGCAGTGGTGGGCGGGGGTGACCAAAGGGGGGACAGCAGCCCTGTTTCCCGGGACAGAAAGCTTGTGAGGTTTGGCTTTCAGGTGCAGTGTGTGGCACAGCCTGGGCACTCTGTGGGCAGGCAGGGCTTTCTGTGCTGGCACCTTTTCCCTGCGAGGAATCCTCATTTGGATCGAGTTTTGGGGGGGCTGCTAAAATGGCGGGGCGGGGCTGACCAAAGGGGGGACAGCAGCCCTGTTTCCCGGGACAGAAAGCTTGTGAGGTTTGGCTTTCAGGTGCAGTGTGTGGCGCAGCCTGGGGTGTCCGTGGGCAGGCAGGGCTTTCTGTGCTGGCACCTTTTCCCTGCGAGGAATCCTCATTTGGATCGGGTTTTGGGGGGGCTGCTAAAATGGCGGGGCGGGGGTGTCCAAAGCGGGGACAGCAGCCCTGTTTCCCAGGACAGAAAGCTTGTGAGGTTTGGCTTTCAGGTGTAGTGTGTGGCACAGCCTGGGCACTCTGTGGGCAGGCAGGGCTTTCTGTGCTGGCACCTTTTCCCTGCGAGGAATCCTCATTTGGATCGGGTTTGGATCGGGTGGCCGGCAATGGCAGGGCGGGGCTGACCAAAGGGGGGACAGCAGCCCTGTTTCCCGGGACAGAAAGCTTGTGAGTTTTGGCTTTCAGGTGCAGTGTGTGGCGCAGCCTGGGGTGTCCGTGAACAGGCAGGGCTTTCTGTGCTGGCACCTTTTCCCTGCGAGGAATCCTCCTTTGGATCGGGTTTGGATCGGGTGGCCGGCAATGGCAGGGCGGGGCTGACCAAAGGGGGGACAGCAGCCCTGTTTCCCGGGACAGAAAGCTTGTGAGTTTTGGCTTTCAGGTGCAGTGTGTGGCACAGCCTGGGGACTCTGTGGGCAGGCAGGGCTTTCTGTGCTGGCACCTTTTCCCTGCGAGGAATCCTCATTTGGATCGGGTTTTGGGAGGGCTGCTCAAATGGCGGGGCGGGGCTGACCAAAGGGGGGACAGCAGCCCTGTTTCCCGGGACAGAAAGCTTGTGAGGTTTGGCTTTCAGGTGCAGTGTGTGACGCAGCCTGGGGTGTCCGTGGGCAGGCAGGGCTTTCTGTGCTGGCACCTTTTCCCTGCGAGGAATCCTCATTTGGATCGGGTTTTGGGGGGGCTGCTAAAATGGCGGGGCGGGGCTGACCAAAGGGGGGACAGCAGCCCTGTTTCCCGGGACAGAAAGCTTGTGAGGTTTGGCTTTCAGGTGCAGTGTGTGGCACAGCCTGGGCACTCTGTGGGCAGGCAGGGCTTCCTGTGCTGGCACCTTTTCCCTGCGAGGAATCCTCATTTATCTCGGGTTTGGGTCGGGTGGCCGTCAATGGCGGGGCGGGGCTGACCAACGGGGGAACAGCAGCCCTGTTTCCCGGGACAGAAAGCTTGTGAGGTTTGGCTTTCAGGTGCAGTGTGTGGCGCAGAATTGGCACTCCGTGGGCAGGCAGGGCTTTCTGTGCTGGCACCTTTTCCCTGCGAGGAATCCTCATTTGGATCGGGTTTGGATCGGGTGGCCGGCAATGGCGGGGCGGGGCTGCCCAAAGGGTGGACAGCAGCCCTGTTTCCCGGGACAGAAAGCTTGTGAGGTTTGGCTTTCAGGTGCAGTGTGTGGCACAGCCTGGGCACTCTGTGTGCAGGCAGGGCTTTCTGTGCTGGCACCTTTTCCCTGCGAGGAATCCTCATTTGGATCGGGTTTGGATCGGGTGGCCTGCAGTGGTGGGCGGGGCTGACCAAAGGGGGGACAGCAGCCCTGTTTCCCGGGACAGAAAGCTTGTGAGGTTTGGCTTTCAGGTGCAGTGTGTGGCACAGCCTGTGCACTCTGTGGGCAGGCAGGGCTTTCTGTGCTGGCACCTTTTTCCTGCGAGGAATCCTCATTTGGATCGGGTTTTGGGGGTGCTGCTAAAATGGCGGGGCGGGGCTGACCAAAGGGGGGGCAGCAGCCCTGTTTCCCGGGACAGAAAGCTTGTGAGGTTTGGCTTTCAGGTGCATTGTGTGGCACAGCCTGGGCACTCTGTGGGCAGGCAGGGCTTTCTGTGCTGGCACCTTTTCCCTGCGAGGAATCCTCATTTGGATCGGGTTTGGATCGGGTGGCCGGCAGTGGTGGGCGGGGCTGACCAAAGGGGGGACAGCAGCCCTGTTTCCCGGGACAGAAAGCTTGTGAGGTTTGGCTTTCAGGTGCAGTGTGTGGCGCAGCCTGGGGCGTCCGTGGGCAGGCAGGGCTTTCTGTGCTGGCACCTTTTCCCTGCGAGGAATCCTCATTTGGATCGGGTTTTGGGGGGGCTGCTAAAATGGCGGGGCGGGGCTGACCAAAGGGGGGACAGCAGCCCTGTTTCCCGGGACAGAAAGCTTGTGAGGTTTCGCTTTCAGGTGCAGTGTGTGGCACAGCCTGGGCACTCTGTGGGCAGGCAGGGCTTTCTGTGCTGGCACCTTTTCCCTGCGAGGAATCCTCATTTGGATCGGGTTTGGATTGGGTGGCCGGCAATGGCGGGGCGGGGGTGATCAAAGGGGGGACAGCAGCCCTGTTTCCCGGGACAGAAAGCTTGTGAGGTTTGGCTTTCAGGTGCAGTGTGTGGCGCAGCCTGGGGTGTCCGTGGGCAGGCAGGGCTTTCTGTGCTGGCACCTTTTCCCTGCGAGGAATCCTCATTTGGATCGGGTTTTGGGGGGTCTGCTAAAATGGCGGGGCGGGGCTGACCAAAGGGGGGACAGCAGCCCTGTTTCCCGGGACAGAAAGCTTGTGAGGTTTGGCTTTCAGGTGCAGTGTGTGGCGCAGACTTGGCACTCCGTGGGCAGGCAGGGCTTTCTGTGCTGGCACCTTTTCCCTGTGAGGAATTCTCATTTGGATCGGGTTTTGGGGGGGCTGCTAAAATGGCGGGCAGGGCTGACCAAAGGGGGGACAGCAGCCCTGTTTCCCAGGACAGAAAGCTTGTGAGGTTTGGCTTTCAGGTGCAGTGTGTGGCACAGCCTGGGCACTCTGTGGGCAGGCAGGGCTTTCTGTGCTGGCACCTTTTCCCTGCGAGGAATCCTCATTTGGATCGGGTTTGGATCGGGTGGCCGTCAATGCCGGGGCGGGGCTGACCAAAGGGGGGACAGCAGCCCTGTTTCCCGGGACAGAAAGCTTGTGAGGTTTGGCTTTCAGGTGCAGTGTGTGGCGCAGCCTGGGGTGTCCGTGGGCAGGCAGGGCTTTCTGTGCTGGCACCTTTTCCCTGCGAGGAATCCTCATTTGGATCGGGTTTTGGGGGGGCTGCTAAAATGGCGGGGCGGGGGTGTCCCAAAGCGGGGACAGCAGCCCTGTTTCCCAGGACAGAAAGCTTGTGAGGTTTGGCTTTCAGGTGCAGTGTGTGGCACAGCCTGGGCACTCTGTGGGCAGGCAGGGCTTTCTGTGCTGGCACCTTTTCCCTGCGAGGAATCCTCATTTGGATCGGGTTTGGATCGGGTGGCCGGCAATGGCAGGGCGGGGCTGACCAAAGGGGGGACAGCAGCCCTGTTTCCCGGGACAGAAAGCTTGTGAGGTTTGGCTTTCAGGTGCAGTGTGTGGCGCAGCCTGGGTTGTCCGTGAGCAGGCAGGGCTTTCTGTGGTGGCACCTTTTCCCTGCGAGGAATCCTCCTTTGGATCGGGTTTGGATCGGGTGGCCGGCAGTGGTGGGCGGGGCTGACCAAGGTGGGGGGCAGCAGCCCTGTTTCCCGGGACAGAAAGCCTGTGAGGTTTGGCTTTCAGGTGCAGTGTGTGGCACAGCCTGGGGACTCTGTGGGCAGGCAGGGCTTTCTGTGCTGGCACCTTTTCCCTGCGAGGAATCCTCATTTGGATCGGGTTTTGGGAGGACTGCTCAAATGGCGGGCGAGGCTGACCAAAGGGGGGACAGCAGCCCTGTTTCCCGGGACAGAAAGCTTGTGAGGTTTGGCTTTCAGGTGCAGTGTGTGGCGCAGCCTGGGGTGTCCGTGGGCAGGCAGGGCTTTCTGTGCTGGCACCTTTTCTAACTCCTGCGAGGAATCCTCATTTGGATCGGGTTTGGATCGGGTGGCCGTCAATGCCTGGGCGGGGCTGACCAAAGGGGGGGACACTGTTTCCCGGGACAGAAAGCTTGTGAGGTTTGGCTTTCAGGTGCAGTGTGTGGCACAGCCTGGGCACTCTGTGGGCAGGCAGGGCTTTCTGTGCTGGCACCTTTTCCCTGCGAGGAATCCTCATTTGGATCGAGTTTTGGGGGGGCTGCTAAAATGGCGGGGGCGGGGGGTGACCGAAGGGGGGACAGCAGCCCTGTTTCCCGGGACAGAAAGCTTGTGAGGTTGGTTTTCAGGTGCAGTGTGTGGCGCAGCCTGGGGTGTCCGTGGGCAGGCAGGGCTTTCTGTGCTGGCACCTTTTCCCCTGCGAGGAATCCTCATTTGGATCGGGTTTGGATTGGGTGGCCGGCAGTGGTGGGCGGGGGTGACCAAAGGGGGGGACAGCAGCCCTGTTTCCCGGGACAGAAAGCTTGTGAGGTTTGGCTTTCAGGTGCAGTGTGTGGCGCAGCCTGGGGTGTCCGTGGGCAGGCAGGGCTTTCTGTGCTGGCACCTTTTCCCTGCGAGGAATCCTCATTTGGATCGGGTTTTGGGGGGGCTGCTAAAATGGCGGGGCGGGGCTGACCAAAGGGGGGGACAGCAGCCCTGTTTCCCGGGACAGAAAGCTTGTGAGGTTTGGCTTTCAGGTGCAGTGTGTGGCGCAGCCTGGGCACACTGTGGGCAGGCAGGGCATTTTGTGCTGGCACCTTTTCCCTGCGAGGAATCCTCATTTGGATCGGGTTTGGGGGGGCTGCTCAAATGGCGGGGCGGGGCTGACCAAAGGGGGGACAGCAGCCCTGTTTCCCGGGACAGAAAGCTTGTGAGGTTTGGCTTTCAGGTGCAGTGTGTGGCACAGCCTGGGCCCTCTGTGGGCAGGCAGGGCTTTCTGTGCTGGCACCTTTTCCCCTGCGAGGAATCCTCATTTGGATCGGGTTTGGATCGGGTGGCCGGCAGTGGTGGGCGGGCTGGACCAAAGGGGGGACAGCAGCCCTGTTTCCCGGGACAGAAAGCTTGTGAGGTTTGGCTTTCAGGTGCAGTGTGTGGCGCAGCCTGGGGTGTCCGTGGGCAGGCAGGGCTTTCTGTGCTGGCACCTTTTCCTGCGAGGAATCCTCATTTGGATCGGGTTTGGATTGGGTGGCCGGCAATGGCGGGGCGGGGGGTGATCAAAGGGGGGGACAGCAGCCCTGTTTCCCGGGACAGAAAGCTTGTGAGGTTTGGCTTTCAGGTGCAGTGTGTGGCGCAGCCTGGGCACACTGTGGGCAGGCAGGGCTTTCTGTGCTGGCACCTTTTCCCTGCGAGGAATCCTCATTTGGATCGGGTTTGGGGGGGGCTGCCTAAAATGGCCGGGGCGGGGGTGTCCCAAAGCGGGGACAGCAGCCCTGTTTCCCAGGACA
>NW_026991137.1:0-18414 GCF_036250125.1 Pseudopipra pipra
AATGGGTTAGTTTGGAAGAGGAGAAATAAAATAGTGATTTATCTGTTGGAAACAGGACAATGCTGGGAAATACTTTGTGGAATCACCACTTGTGTCACCCAATCCCGTGCAATATTCCTTGCATTCAGACACAGGCATCCCAACCTCAGTTTGGATCCTTATTTCACTTTTATGGCTGCATAATTTGACAGTGCTTCCTATCTCAAGATCCCTATAATCACATGTGCCCTTTGGAAATACGTGGCAAATACTTTATAAATAAGCAGTGATGGAGCCATCAAGCTCCATTGGATTCTATTCCACCCCATTCCATCCCATTCCATTCCATCCCATCCCATCCCATCCCATCCCATCCCATCCCATCCCATCCCATCCCATCCCATCCCATCCCATCCCATCCCATCCCATCCCATCCCATCCCATCCCATCCCATCCCATCCCATCCCATCCCATCCCATCCCATCCCATTCCATTCCATTCCATTCCATCCCATCCCATCCCATCCCATCCCATCCCATCCCATCCCATCCCATCCCATCCCATCCCATCCCATCCCATCCCATCCCATCCCATCCCATCCCATCCCATTCCATTCCATTCCATCCCATTCCATTCCATTCCAGCTCTGGGCAGCTTTATCTGCTCCTGGTAGCTGCTGGCTCGTGTCAAATTGATTTACACCTTCCAAGATGTTTTCTTTTAGGTTCCTCAAGGGATCTGAAGGCTCAAACCTGCCAAATCCATTGTGAAAAATCTTTGCAGCAGAGCCGGTGATGCTTTGAATCCAAAGCTCGTGGGATTGGATCTCGAAGTTCCCGTGTTTTCCTTTCAGTTGAGAGTCTTGTGTTAACTTTCTTAAAAATGCAGCAGTCAAATAATGTAAATAGTGTGGAATTCCTAAAATATTAGGAGCAGCATGTCAGTAAAAAAATGGTGTGAGAGAAATTATTAGTGATAATGCACACAGAAGGAAGTTGTCGCGAAAGAAAATGGCATAAGAAGAATTGTGGCATAAAAGAAAAATTGTGGCATAAGAAAACAGCTTCTGGGGCTTTTCTTTGAAAAATATCACTACAATATCATCAACTAAAAAATTAGGACTGCGTTGTTTGTGCAATCTGTGTTTCTGTAATGGGAAATTTCAGATGGCGAGTGGTGGCAGAAGTGCTGCAGGAATGTTCTAGAGGTTGCAGAGAATCCCAGGAAGAATGAAGAGAACCTGGAGTGAAAGGTACTACAGAAGTTCTATAAGATTATAAGAAGCTCTATATTATTAATAAGTAATATATCTAGATGTTGTTTCCTTTTTCATTTGCAACTCTGTATGATTTGATATTCTTTCTCTCTCCTGTGGTGCCCTCTGGATTGGTACCTGCTGGAACCTCCAAGTTCCACTCGGAAAAATATGATATCAGGAAGAAAATGTCATCATTTAACATAGAGGAAAAAAGAAAAGCTGTAAGTGAGAGGCATGGAATTCCAAGTGCCTGCACATATCAGATCCAAGTCTTTCCTAACAAACACAATGCTTTTATAGCCTCCATTCCCTCCCTGGGGAGCACTTAGTAGAGTTTACTGGATATTATTTGTGTAGAACCTTTTTGTCAGGAGCCAAATTATTAATTAATATAAATTTCAAAGAATTTTTTTCCAGATACCAGGTGGAGCACGTGGTTTAAAGTGAATCCAGAGGGGAGAGGTTCTTCCTATGCTAAAAACTGCAGGAGACCTGCTGTGGTTCAGGTTGGAATTTGAATGTGGCTCTTCTGAATTCCAACTGGATGTCCCCAATTTCGGGCTGTTCCTTGAGAATTTCTCTTTTCAGAGAAAGAGGTAAATCCAGTTGGTAGCTCATAACTCCAAAGAATATTTGGTCAGAGGGGTGGTGTTCCACAGAATCCCAGATCCAAGCACGTATTTGACCATATCTTAATTTTACTTGTGTTTAAAGCAAAATGAAGATGCTCCAGCACTAACTAAGCAGGTTTTGCTAAGCCGAGTAGAAATACCTTCCTGATTTAGACCCGGGACGTGGGTTAACTGAGCACTGGTGGCTCTTCTCTGTGAGTATTGTGAATTTAGCTTAGCTCAGAAAAAATTCAGGATAAACCAACTTAAATTTGTCCTGCCTGGTTAGTTCCTGTGAGGCAAATTGGTGCTCTTTGATAGTATTTAGATTTTATTGTGAAATCAATAGTCAAGTGTACATTCTACATTAGCCAAAGCAGCAGGTTTGCTCCTTTTCAGGACCTTAAGTGTTATTTTTGTTGTTATACTTGTTAGAGCATTATTATATTACATTAAATGACATTAGCTGAAATTATAATTACAGTCATTATAGTTCTTATTGTATTAGCTGTTATGTTGTGATAATGTGATCATATTAGAACATTATCAGTGATGGTGGTGGTGACTAACATACATTTCTGTAAATAGGTAAATTCTTTGTACAGCTCAGGCCATGGTAGGAACACGAGGGCAAGAAAGACTTAAATCAGCAGAAGGAGTAAGGACCTAAAATTTGCAACCCAAAGCCACCCCTTAGAAATTTAGATCCATAAAATACCCAGGGAAACACTTCTGAACTTCCCTGAGGAAAGGCTTTGCTTTTAGGGCCATTAGAAAACAAAGACTGGGGTGCCCAGAGCAGGTCCGAAGCCAACACACTGGTGTTAAAATTACTTATCACTTCATTTAGGCCAATTTGCAGCTTTTTCTCTGCAACTTTTTGAGTTACTGTGAGGTAAAGGGCTCCATAGTCATCCCAAAAGAAAATATGGTTGCTAAAAGCTGCACAGGGTGTGAATTTGGACCATGTCCAACAAAACAGTGGTAAGTGCCCATGAAGAAAAAAGCTTGATGTATTTTAGGTCATATTTTATTCTCCCATTGAAAACTACACAGGATAATAACTATATGAAAGAATTTAAAGGGTCTTGCTAAGCCAACAAAACAAGTGAATCCATGAATCCCACCATCTGTCCCTTCCCAGGTTGCTCGGTGTGTGCTGTGATAGTTAATTTTTGGACCACAGCATTTCACTGAATGAATGAGCAAAGAATGAAAAGAAAAATATCTCATCTTGAGGCTTTTTTTTTTTTTTTTATTCTTTCCCAGAAGATACCGTTAGCAGAGTGGAAAAATTCGGATTATCACAAAATTGTATCCAAATAAATTCCCTCCCCCCAAGCCAATAGGTATTGTTTTACAGCTGGGAGGCAGAAAACATATTGGTTGAAAGCATTACGATATTTAAAAACCACATGGAGTTGTAAAAATTGGAATGAGTCCTGTAAATCTTCTATAAAATGGTTAATCAGTTGATCCTTAACAACTGCTATGTACAGTACAGAGAGCTTATAATTCACAAATGCAGGTTCAAGCAGTGTTCCCCAAGGATGGGGAGAACAGATTGAAACACTGAAAAGAAAGGGGAAGGAGACAGAAGGAAAGAAAGAATTAAATAAAAAGGTCAAATCCTTCATTGGCTTTTTTTTTTTTTATTTTGTGTTTTCCCAACTATTGTTCCCTGTCTCTTAACCCTGAAAAAAATTTATGTTCTCTCGCTCCCGACGGAGAGGGAAAAAAATCAGTTGCAATGTATTTTTGAATACTAATTACTAAACTTGCTACTTTTCTCATCCCTTCTAAGAAACCAGCTACATCTTGCAAAATTTAAAGTCAAGGGCTCTCTGGCAGTGAAAGAAAGGGAAGATATATTTATTTTTTTTTTCCCTTTTAATGACAGTCTAACAATAGTCACACAACTCACCAGTGCATTCCAAAAATTTCATGCTGTCATCATAAAAATCTGACTGTAGCAGAATCTGTCTGGCACCAGACATAGCCCTAATGACCCTAAACTCACACAAGATCCCTGGTGATCAGAAGAAGAAAAATAGAGTAAAAATAGAGAAATATGTAAACTGCTTAAGTGACAGAAAAATATTCTCCCGAGAACGTCATTCATTTTTTTCCTGTCTTTCACAACTGTCAGAGGGACCAGGTCTCTGAACTTGTCTTTTGTGTTGTTTAACAGGAAGCATAGGAGAATTTACTGCACTTGGAAAGTAAAATTAGGGATGAAGTCGGGTCGTTCCCCCATTTCCACAGTTACAGTAGCACATTCTCACTATTTAAAGAGCAACCCCAACACAACCCTTTCCACTTTTATAAATGCTGGGAGTGGTGAATTTCTCTCATCAGGCTTCTGTTTCTTAGGGTTCACTTAATAAAAAAATATATTACAGCCTAAACCAGTAAGTTTGAACATAGAAATCATTGAATCACACATTAAAAAAATATAAGTCCTTTGTATGTGCTTTCTCCCCTTTTTTTTGGCGTGTGATATACAAAATAAATCGATTTTAATTCTCATTTGTTGTTATAAATTAAGTAGGGAGGAATTTATGATTTTAATTCTGATTCATTGGTACAAATTAAGTAGGGAGGAATTTATAGGATTCTTTGAAAGTTCAAAAGCATTCCAGAGAAATTATGCTAAAGACACAAAGAATTGAAAAGAGTTTGATACATTTTTGCCATATTGTGTGGCATTTGATGTTTTTACCTCCAGCTTCTGCAATCAGCCTGAGAGTAGAGACTTCCTTCTGTCTCTCTTGACTGTAAAGACTGAAAATATGAATCATAAATATGCTGACCCTAAAAGGAAAGAGAAATATCAGTGTAGTGTTGCTTTGAATAAATTACAGACACTTGAAAGCCATTTGGTGTTTAATTCATGATGGTTTTTAATGTTAGCAGTGAGCAGGAGTGGTGTTTCTGTGCTCTGCTGCAACAGTGTGTTTTACACTTTATCATGAACCCATTGATATCCCTGTGACTTGGGCCTCTCTCCATTTAGGGTTGGGCTCTGAGTACCATGAGGAGCATTTTCTTTCATTTCTTCCTCTTGTGGGAACTCTCAAGGAAACATTTGGCTTTTCTGGAGTTCTTCGTAGGTGAACAAAGTCAAAATTCGTTATGAGAGGCATAGATTGACCAATGTCATAGAATGATAGGATGATTTGGGTTGGAAGCACCTTAAAGCCCATCCAGTCTCACTCCCTGCCATGGGCAGGGACACATTCCACCAGCCCAGGTTGCTCCAAGCCCCGTCCAACCTGGCCTTGGACACTCCCAGGGATCCAGGGACAGCCACAGCTTCTCTGGGCAACCTGTGCCAGGACCTCCCCACCCTCACAGCCAGGAATTCCTTCCCAATATCCCATCTAAACCTAATCTCAGTTTAATATGTAATTGTCTCTTACTAAAAGTTTGCAAATAAGAGAAGACCCATAGGACCCAAAACCTAAGAAGAAAGTCACGACTCAGATGCAAAGATCCTGTATTTAGGGAAAAAAAAAAAAAATCCCTATAATCTGAAGAAGGTTATGTCCTTGTAAGGCTTGGAAATAGCAACATTGGGGGATTTTTTATCTGTGTGAGCAGTAGCTGGACAGGAGTCCATCAGGAAAAGGCATTATTTTAGCTGCTGATTCTTCAGAAAGATTTTTATCTTAGTCTCCAACCAAAGAAAGAAAAAAAATGGGCAAATTGTTGGCTCAATACAGTCCTAAACTGTATTTCAGCCAGGGAGGTATGTTCCCAGAGAAAAATTAATTTCTTCCCACATAAATGGATATCTCAGCACACCAGGAGCTCAGAGAATAAGAAAATCTGATGTATAAAAACTTAATTAAAGTTACCAGGAATCCCTGGAAGTGTCCAAGGCCAAGTTGGACAGGGGTTGGAGCAACCTGGTCTAGTGGAAGGTGTCCCTGCCCATGGAAGTGGGGGTGGGACAAGATGGGCTTTAATGTCCATTCCAGCCCAAACAAGTCTGGGATTCCACAAAATCTCGTACTCAAAGTGTGCTGAGATGCACGTTGCCATCGCTGATTCCACTCCCTCCTGCTCAAACTTTGCACATCCTCACGTTTAGTTGTATTTTTATGGGCCTTTGTCCACATGCCTGTGGTATTTAATGCCTTCCAAATATCAACAAATCAAGCTTCACAACATCCTGAGAGACACTGTCAGGAAAGCATCTTCTAAATACTTTAATCTCTCTGCTTGCAGTAGAACTTTCACTTCCCTTACCCACATCCTTGATGTTTGTTGAACTCGTATTTATGGGCCCAAGTTTTCCTAAACCCAAACAAAGCAGTAATTTATCTACTTTATTTCTTTCAAAATGGTGTTCTTGAAGTACATCTTGCAGATAGATTATCTGTCCCTCACAGCAAAGCCTCACAATGGGAGTCTAATAATTGCTCTTTTTCTAATTTCACTAAATGAGTTATAATTATTTTACGTCTGTTTTATGGTTACGGAATAGTATCAACCTAAGCTCTAATTATAATATAACTTTCAAAGAAATGTATGGACACCAAATTGATGGACTGCCAGCTTATGTAGGAACATCCCATAAAGCAGATATACAGCTAATAGTTTAAGGCACGGCATGTTAAAATTCAGGGGCACAACTTGTTCATGAATAAGTAACAGGGTGTAAATTCATTGACTATCTTTTTTAGTAGATCAGACAGAGAAGGGCATGATTAATATTTGTCAGAAGGAAAGTACAGTTAAAGTTGAATGTTACTTACACCAATATGGTTGGGAGGCTCAATCAGAGCCTGAAAATCAGGTTAGTCAACACTAATGATGGATATTATACCTGTTTTCTTCTGGTTTGCCTGTCTTGGAGCATTAAGGATGTTATTGCCACAAATAACCCCTTTGTTTTCATGTATAAAGTGATTATTGACCACATGTCTTGCAATTCTCTTGTTGTCAGAGGTGGCTGAAGGTCGAAATATTAATATCATGGGTATTTCTCATCCATTCACTGGGTAGGTCAGCAAAGAGCTGTTATGTGGCCCTAAACTCCTGGAAGTGAACTTGAATGTGGATTTGCCTTTGGTGTGAGAGGCTGCATTGGACAACACTGACCTTTTGCTGGTCACCTGGACCGTCTGCTGGAGTCACCACCTCTGGGAGTGTTCAGAACATGAGGAGTTGTGGCACTTCATGGTATGGTTTAGTGGGCACGGTGGTGTTCAGCCAGAGGTTGGGCTTGAAGATCCTGGAGCTCTTTTCCAATCCTAATCACAGAATCAAAGAGTCAAGTAGGTTAGCAAAGACCTCTGAGATCATCAAGTCCAACCTTTGAAAATGATTCTCTGACCCTATTTTAACACAGCCAACAGAATGATCCCTGACCACCCTCCCAGCCCTGAAACCAAGCACACCAGGAATAATCCCCAGTTTCCTCTCCCAGAGTGATCCCTCTCATGGAGAGCCCCTGGATACATCTGACCCCTTTCATCCCGGAGTTAGATTTGAGAAGTCTGGTGCAGACTTGCAGTTGAAAAGCCCTGCTTGAATGAGCTTCAGACTAAACAAATTAGATGTGTAAAACACACCTGGCTCTTATCTCGCCAACAGCTAAACCTTGGGCTCTGAGAACTAAATAAAACCCACCAGCCACTTCCTGGCCACTACGTGAGACTTCCCCTGGAGTTTATTTTTTAAGCCTCGGTGTGTGTTTCATAACTACTTTAAGGTCTGTGGATTCATTCTGTTGTATGAAATTGGATATAAATTGTTTACCAGACCGAAGGGGGCAAGGAGATTATGCACTTTCTTATTTTTAATATTTCTCTCTCCTATCTGCTGGGACCGGACAGAAACTTCAAGCAACAGTTCTTGGAAAACATATGGAGATCAGCCAGGGAATTTTGCAAGGTAAGAGACCATCCCTGATGCCAGGATGTCTGGCTGCTGCTTCTGCTGAGCAGCTCTGCATCCTTCATATTTTGAAATTATTCTATTTGTAACCATTTTCAGTTCAGTTTAGTTTGGCACTAGATCCTTGTTTCTAAAGGTGTCCACACTTATTTGACTACAGAAAATATTTACTTTTCTAAAGGGCAGCTTAACCTTTGTTTAAATTTGAGGTGAGGGAAAGGGCATTGTAATTATCTGCTGTATTATTTGTGTCACATCTGAGTCGCTGTGAAGGCTGAACACGCATTGCCCTTTATTAGCAAACTGCTTAACAAAATCCAATATGACCACAGGTTTTGCATCCAGCAAATATTTTACTGAATCAAAGGTTTGTACAGGAAACTTGGACTCTGAGAACATTCCAGTAGCAGGAAGCTTTCCCAGGGGATGGGATAGAGATGAGTGGTTTTTTTGTGGCAGCTGGAGCTACTTTATTTTAAATATCTTGCAATCAGGTAAAGGGGAAATGTGAGTTCAATGCTTCCTGATACAGAGCTTCAGTGATGAAATTCCAGTAGTGATGGAAGTTTTGGAGCTAAGATGGTCTCATGGGAACATCTCACTGCTTTTACTAGCAGAGGATCACTTTTCCATAATGTTCTCAAAACAGAACTTGCCATAACTTCTTTGAGAAGTAAGGAGGAATAAATATTCAACATGGCTGTAAGTTATAACCAGAAGTTACCTGGAATATTTCAACCACATTTACAGGTAGGAACAACCTGTTCCAGGACCTCACCACCCTCACAGCAAGGAATTTCTTCCTAATATCCCACCTAAACTTACCCTCTTTCGGTTTAAAACCATTCCCACTTTGTCCTATCACTGCAACCCCTTGTGAAAGTCTCCCTCTTTTTTTTTGTGAGATGGTAAATTGCACAAATAAAGCTGCTGCCTCTACCTTGATGTGAAGCTGTGATCCAGTGAATAATGAATTGCTAATCTCATTTTAGACAAAGACATCAATGCCTTTGTCATAGAAATCGTAATTTAAGTAGAGCAAACAAACATTTCACTACCCTTAGATTGGTGTGTCTGGTTAAAGACTTAGAAAGTTTCACCTGATGGTGCTCTCACACAGGAAAAAGGGCATCGAAGAAGACTTCAGGAGCAGAAACCCCACTGGGAATCTATATGGATGCACAAGTAGCAGAGGATTCAGCATTCAATAAAATAAGCAACATTGTGACAAGGTAAGGAAATTTTTTAAATGGATAAAGGGTATTACCAAGGAAAGAATCACGTCCTTGTTCAAGGTGGGGAGTCTTGTTTGTGTCAGTACCTGATCCTGCTCTCCTTCAGAGATGGATACAGGTGTGACTGGGATTATTTCAGCTCCAGGCTGTGGAAAATGGGACAGAGATCCAACCAGATCAGAAGAGAAACTGGAATTTGGTCAAAGGAGGGGAGTGACTCCTCCGTTAGCTGGGAATGTCCCATCTAATCTTGGCTGACAGATGACCTGCCCCTCTGGACTAAAAGTCTGTGCCCCCAGCAGGAGCCCAGCTGCTCCAGTGCTGGAGAAACACTCTGAAGAGCAGAGTTTATGGAGATATCCAGCTTTAATTTAAAGTCAGGAAACTGCATGAATTTGTTACTTGGAAAATATCCCAGGAGCAGCTTATTGAGATCGACTGTGTGTAAATAATCAGCACCTCCCAAGTTACTCCCATGACAAAGTGTGATGGCCAGGAAGGGTCACTGTTTCATCCCCTCACTCAGAGGGTTTTATATCTGCATGGCAAAGTAGGAATATATATATGGATCTGAAGGAGCTTGATACATGGGATACTCAGAGCATGGGTTTTTTTTGTATTTGTGTGTATTTATGGTCACTCACTAAAGGAGCAGCGACCCTTTGATAGATGAATATAAAGTGCTTCAGATACAGTGGCATGAGGATAATGACTTTGACAGTGAATCCACTTCTCAGTGCAAGTAGGTGAAACAAGAGGCCTCCAGCTTAAAAATCTGTCCTAAAAATCAGCCTGGCCCCCAAAGTACAGCACCGATCGAGTCAGTGAACAGAGTTTTTTTTGTCCTTCACTCCACAACTTCCTTTTAACAACATCCATTTAAAAACATCAAAGAGGAGATGGAGGTGGTGGGAGACAAGCGGGACTGGGTTGCACAGAGCTCTGAGGGTCAGGTGAGAGTATTGCTCCATGGAAAAGTGATGTGAGCAAAGGGAAGCCCAGGGATGTGTGTGTGTGACCTCACAGCGGGGGACCAGCACAGCAAAGGTTTGGTTGGCAAAGGTCCACCTTGGGGAAGCTGAGCTGGGGCTGCACCGTGGCTTTGTTGTTCCACAGATAATGTGACAAGGGCTCAGCTGGAAACGATGCCATTTCTTCTCCTTGCTGAGGATAAAATCACATTCCTAAAAACACCAAAGGCTCTGCAAACATCTCTGTCTGTGTTTCAGCATCAGTTGCTGACACGAACAAGACTCCCACCTTGAACAAGGACGTGATTCTTTCTTTGGTGATACCTTGTATCCATTTAAACAATTTCCTTACGTTGTCCCAACGTAACTTGTTTCACTGGATGCTGAATCCTCAGCTGCTAGAGCATCCAAATAAATTCCCTGTTGGATTTCTGCTCCTGGAGACTTCTCTGATGCTCCTTTTTCCTATGTGAGAGCACTGTCAGGTGAAACTTTCTCAGCCTTTAACCCAAAGAACTGCCTGCAAGACACAAATCTGGGATCAGGAGTCGCCTCATAAAAATCCTTGGGTGTATTATTAACCCTCAGAGCGTGTTTGAGGAGGTGTCAATCTTCCAGCAGCACCACTCTTGCTAGGAAATCATAATTTATTGAGGTCAAGGGGTTAATGGGCTGGACTATGTGCTACCAATTGGTGGACATAAAATAGATTTAGTCCTGTGACAAACCTAAAAGGTTTTCAATAGAGGGAGGCTCACAATAAAATCCGTGATGAGTCGCCCAATTTTTTTTTCTCCCAGACCATTCTTGTCTTTCAAAGGTGAAGGAAAAAGAGAGAAAGTTGATGTTGAAAATAATAATTAAGGAGAAGAAAAAAAAAAAATTGGGTAGCTGTTATGTTGCAGATGTGCATTTTATAGTTTAATATTTTTTGAGGGAAAAAGCAGTTGGGATTCTAAGCAGACATGATGTAGAGCAATTTAAAATTAATAGCGCACTTCAAATTTTTAGGAGCACTTTAAGTTGGAAGTGATCTTGGGTTTGGGCAGGCTTGGTGTGGAAAGATGTAAAATTATGAAGAAGTTCCAGATATGTAAGAACATATTGGTATAAAGGCAAACACTAATTCAGCAGATTAGGACAAAGCAGATTATTAAAAACTGCAGCAAAACAAAAATTCAAACAACAAAATTTGCCTTTCAGCATATTTATTCAGCTTCTGCTATTCTGTTATTTTAAATATCCTGTACGAGATGAAATAAAGATTCTCAGAGAATACTGGGAATAAATATTAGTGAAAATAAAGAAATTCTGCTCTCCTGTGGCTGGACTGTCCCTCTCAGGGGGACACAGGTTATGGATCAGCACAGGGGAGGTATCCAACACCCCCTGCCCATCTTTCCAAGGTGGAAGAACAGGGTGATGCAGGAGACAAGCTCATTATTGAGTCTCTCAAAGGCCACAGGGGCAAGACAGGACTAATAAATTCTCTCTTAAAGTAAGTGAGTGCTTGTGCTGCTTCATGGCCTCCCCTCAGCCTCCTGCTACATTTTCTAGCTGCTGTAAAACTGCCCAGTTTTTTTCCTGAGCACAGGTATTTTTTTGAACTGGGTCAAGTTGGACTAAGCTTTTGGTTTGCTCTTTGGTTTGTGGGTTTGTTTGTTTGTTTTAAAATTATTATTGTACCATCCTCAGCATTCATATAGCTGGAAATAAATGGAATAAGTGGACATTTGAATGTCAGAGAATGTGTAAGTATGGTGCTTAGGGGACATGGGTTAGTAGTGGGGTTGGCAGTGCTGGGTTAAATGTTGGGCTGGATGATCTTGGAGGGCTTTTCCAAACTTCATGATTCTGTGATTTTATGACTCTAGATAGGATTGCTCAGTTTGCCAGAGCGTGGTGTGATGTGTGAACCTTCCCTGGAGGACCCTGTGTTGTGGCAGGGGGGGATAAGGGAAACCTCTGGAGCTGGAAGGTGCCTGGTGGTGGGCAGGGTAGGAGATGAAAACTCCAACACCAGGCTCGACTGCTTGATTTAAAGCTCATCCAGGCAGCATTTGAATTGCCATTTGAATTAATCCCATTACCAGCTTGTCTGTCCGGATCGGTTATTTCAGGACCAACATCCATTGTGGTCTTCCCAAAACCCTGGAGCATCTGTCACCTGGCTTGGGATTGGAGCTGTGGATCAGGTGTAAAAGGCCCAGAGAGAATCTCCCAGGCAGGTGGGTGCAGTTTGTGAGAGAGAAACCACTGACCCTGCAGAACCTGCTGAAAGAAATAATGGTGGTCTGAAGGGGGAGACAGGAAATCTCACTTCTTTTTCCATGGAAAACATCAAAAATACCCTCACTTTTGCAAAAAGTGGATGTTCTGTCAAACAGAGCCTTTTTTTCCCCCCTAATCCTTTCTTTGCCACACAACTAACATAAAAACATGACCCTAATTCCTGGTGCACTGATACAAAATAAATTATATTATTAATATCCATAGCTATAAGGATAAAGTCTTTAATGGGTTTGAAGACTCCTCCACCAACTGGAGCACAGAATAAATACCTGGATAGGTGGATTTTGGGCACTTTAAGCTTTTTATTGCATGGGAAAGATCAAGCAGCTCTGACTGGTCCATCCCAAATAAGTTCCTTCCTGCAATATTTCTGTGAGTGATTTAGTAAGTAACCAAACATTTCATCACTCTCAAGAAATTAAACATAGCATATTATGTGTGTCTTTAAAGCCTGGTAAATTATATTTTTATATTGATTTGCATAGTTTTCTGGTTTGACATATACTTTTACATTATTAAATGATGTGTTTTGGTGATAAGGTGGAGCCAGTTGTATCCCATTGGATAAGGCTTGGTGCAAGGATGAGAATGAAAAATGGGATCCCTCCCTCAAAGCTCTGTCCCCTCTCTATTCATTTCAGTTAAAAACATCACTGTGTTATCGAGTTTTTTAATGTCTGTCTGCACAGAAAAAAACCTGTGTATTTTAGTAGGAGTACAATAAAAATAACATAAAACATATTGATATTTAATAGGGAATATAGGTTATTTTGTCTTTTTTTTTTAAAGCTATCTCATATTTCTGCATATTTATGATATGTATATTCTGTATTATATGTAAATTCTGTATATGTGTAGGTATGATTGTATGAGCTGAACTCTAGTGGATAATTAGAAGAAAATCTATATGAAATTACAAAGGAATTCTCCCAAAGTGTTTCATTTAATACATGCATATTATATATATATAAAATATATTAAAAATATATATAATTAGAAGAAAATCTATATGAAATTACAAAGGTATTCTCCCAAAGCATTTCATTTAATACATGTATATTATATATATACAAAATATATTAAAAATATATATAATTTTGCACGTTCACACTTTATTTTTCTAATTTATATTAAAAATTACAACAAGATTTTCAAAGCAGATGCACTCTGTTTTAGGGATAAAACAAAGCAAGAGACCTGAGTTTCTTTGCTTCATCTGAACTGGGAAGTACCTTGTTAATCCAACTTTATGCAAATATTGTGTTCCCCATCCCAGACCTTGAAATGCCCAATTTTTCCCCATTTCCTCTCCATTTTCCACTCCAAAATGAAATAAATTTCTGTGGAAATGAATTAAAACTTCTGTGGAAAACCCTAAACCAAGCTCAGGCTTTCTGTGTGAGTTCCACACCGGTCGCTTTTCGCCCCTAACTGGGGATAGTGAGAGATCCGAAGGAGTTTAACAAAAATAAGTGATTATTCCACGTGTCCCTTGCCTTGTGACATGAATTTCCTTATAAAAAGGCATTTAACAGTGGTGGTTTAGAGAACTAAAATTTAAATGAAGGAGGGGAAATAATCCGACATCGAGGACTCTTCTCTTTGCGTGATAACGCCCTGGGCCTGGACCAAGGTAAACTGAAATAAGGATTAACTGACAATAGCAAAGGCTAATTTCCAGAACCCACATGAGGAGTTCCTCAGCACAGCCCAGATAACAAAAATATTATCACTTTGTTTACAGCAAAGTCGGTCAGTTTATTACTTGGAGTGCTTCATTATGGAGAAAAGATGCCAGTGATAGTCTCCCAGTCAAAATAAACAGGCAGCAAGTGTTCCACATACACAGTTTGGAGAGAACAGTTACTTTGCTATTTATTTAATAATTGACCATAAATGGAGTCAAAGTGCAAGGGGAAAAAAAAAAAGAAAACCTTAAAAAAAAAGCAGCGCACTAAGGGCTTTTTGAAAGATTGATAAATAATGTGGAATCTCAATTAGGCTTTAGAAGGAATGCAGATATTAAAAATTTGGTCAAGAATCTAATTAGCTGGAGGTAATTAAACAGTCTCACACGGGGTCATTAATCTTTTCCACAGACCTTTGATGTTTTGCACACTGTCTTCTAGTCATTAATAAAATTCATAACACTCCTCTTTGTGGTGTTTTATCATCGTGTTTTTCTCTGTAAGAGCATAGAGCAAGTGTCATTGTATCACAAGGGCCTTACTTTAGTTAATTCTTTTTTTTTTTTTCCTGCTCGTTAGACTTAACTCTTTCTTGGACCAAACCACACCAATTTATGCCAGAAGTTTTAAGACAGGTTTTAAATTCTCAATTCGTGGTCCTCAGCAGCTTTCCAAATCTGTATATTAAGAAATGAGCCAAATGTTTCTGGTCAAATAAGGAACTTTTTCTTTTTTTTCCCTCCCCCCAAATCTTCATCTGTCCACTGCTTAATTTTGCAAACTGGTTTACATATTATTCACATAAACGCTAGAAAAATGGGTTTATTTTTCTTTTTTTTTCCCCTTTACCTTTGGTTTCTCCTGAAGGCAAGTCCCTTGGAGGCATAACCTGTAGCACAAAGTTAATTTTAGTGGTGCAACCAGCGAGCTCTTGAGGACGGGGCTGTGATAGAAGTGAGGAATAATTATGAAAAAAAGAACTAAGTCAAATGGAAATGTGTTGAACGTGACTGATTTTATGTACAGTCTCAGTACAGTACTTCAATAATGCATTATCCTGGCAGATTTCAAAGACAGACCGTGTGCTCAAGAATAGCTGCATTTAAAAGGCAGGAGAGCTACAAAGGACGCCTTTGGAAGATGTAAAGATATGATTTCTCTTACAAATATTAATATAAATACATATACAGGGGGTGGCTGTTGTATATTTATGGCTATTTGTATCACAAGCCCCACGTTTGTGTAGAGTTGTCCGAGCAAATCTAAATAGAGGGAGATATAAAGGGATTGGTAGGGAAATATTTGTGTGTCTACCAGGACATTTCGCATTTGAGGTGGATTTATTTCTGGAAAAGACAAATCCATGGTTTCATATGGATTTTATATTTCAGTCAGAAGTGGTTTTTTGTGGCAAGAATGTGTTGAGTCGTCGGAGGGCATAAATATTGAGTTAATACTTTGCAAGCCTTCAGGTAAAAGAGGCTGAGGCAAGGCTGTGTTGCAATATCTGCAGGGAAGTGCTTAAAAACGGGCACCTTCCCTTCATTTATAACAACTGAAGATGTGCAAAATGGTCCTAAAACACATAAGAAATGGCAGCAACTGCAAACTTTGCTGGGAACAATTTTTGTGGTTTTGTGAATGATTTACACAGCTGAAATACAGCAGATTTATGCCTTAAAAATTGGATTATTTATAGGGTGTTTCAAAAAAAAAAATCACACTTGATACCATTTTAAGAGCAAGAGGAATTAAAGAGAGACAGAAATGAAAATATCTAGAAGTATATAGTCATCCAGGGCAATATTCTGACTTTGTGAAGAGTTGTTCTGATCATCTTGTATATTCTGCCCTGCCATATTTGGCTGATAAACCTCAGTCACTACTTGTAGCTGCTACTTTTTGCAGCATCTTCTATTAAGTTCATATCCAAAATGCAGCCTAAGCCTGCACAGCCCAGAAAAAAAAAAAAAAAATTAAAATAGGATGCACAGCTACAAGGCTCTGGGTAAAAAAAAAAAACAAAACAAACAACAACCAGCTTCTTTCTCAATTGAATTTTAAATATCAAATTTTATGTGTCATTTTCTCAGAGGAAGGAAGTGATTGCAGTTATTTTATTTCCACATTACTGAGCAAAAATGTTTCCCTCTAAAAATATCAACCCAACTGCAGAATATTTTGCAGAGTGATCCACTTAAAAGTGAGTGGGAGACGGCCAGCAAGGATTGTTCTCTTTTGTGTTTACTTGTAATTTATAAACAAGTTCTGGCAGGTTTTTTTTTTTTCCTTCGGGGAAAAAAAATAAAAATGAGAGAGGCAATTTTTCCACTTTTTATTCGGATTGAAAAATTGTTTCTTTTCTATTTAAGACTATTATTATGGCTGGAAAAGTGATGGATAGCTTTAAAAGATGGAATGATGAGGACTGAGCAGTTGCTAAGAGAAAGTCCTGCTAAAACTGCCTTTTTTCTCTTTTTTTTTTTTTCTCCTTAATGCTCATGCATTTTCAGTGACTAATTAACTTTTCAACAAGGACTTCATCTTTAGTGATTTGACCTAGCTTTTTTTTACAATGTGAACCACCCTGTTACCTCAGGAGCTCCGCCAGGAAAACAAAGGACTGATGATGATGATGATGATGATGCACTTCCAAAATAAACAAGGAATAAAACCCCACAACAAGCAAACAAACCCGACTTCTCAGGTCATTAAAGCTGTGTTTTTACAGTCGGAAAAGCACTAAAGCAGCCTAAATCACCCCTGAAAAAAGGGCTATTTTAATGATAAATTTTAAGTAAATTGCAGATGGCACCTTATGACCTTTTTCCAAGTGATGGTAATGAGATCCATAGGTGATTTAAACTACTTAATAATAATGAGATTGGGCGCAGGGAACGCTCAGCTTGGCAACAATTTGATAATTGTGTGAGCAGGAAGAACTAGCCCTCCCTGGTGGTTTGAAAACATAGCTGAGATTTGAGAAGCCTTACAGAGCTCTTATTTAATCTGAGCAATTCTATAATGATGTGAAAAGGTAAGTGTTTTTGATTTAGTGATGTCTATATTTCAAGAGACAAGATGTTGATGATAAAGGCGAGGCAAAAAAAAAGATGAATGGCTGGTTTCTGGAGACATCTTTTGGCTTAATATCTAACACCACGTCTGTCTGCGTGCATTTCTCTCAGTTTTCCCACTAGTAAAATGGAATACTAATTAGATTTTGATTACAGGCAGTTTTTAAAGTGTGGAAGGCACACTCACATTTTTTTTTCCTGTTAAATTCCAGTGTAGTAGCTGGACACAAGCCTTTGAATCAGATGTGTTATCAGGGCTGATCAGCTGGAAAGAAACCATGGGCACATCACTTAAAAACAGAGGGTATTTTGTTTTTCTGTGTTCAAAATTACCTGGGAACTTCCTTCACAAACCCAGTGAAATTCTCCTTTGGAAAACTGATAATTCTTCTAAGGAATATTGGTATTTTTTGGCATGTTTGTGGCTTAAAGTTTGAGAGGTGAGGATAAAATTCTTTGCTATAGGTGCCACAGGGTTTGAGCTTCGTATTAAAAGTCACTGGGGTTTACAGTGGTAAAGGACTGTAAAAATCAGTGTTAAAACATGAAATATAAACTAGAAGTGCCCAAGTTTCAGTGATTGAATTCAGCACCTGAGTGAAGATGCTACAGGTTGACCCTCTTCAATCACCTGGGTCACCCCATTGTTGCCCTACAGGGGAACCAGGAGAGATGGTGAGACCCCAGCGAGTCCTCATCACTCTGGTGACCAGAAAATGTAACTAATTTTGTCAATGTAGAACAAGAAATATATAAATATACATATATATCTAAAATTCTCCTGAATAGATGTAATTTTTTAATACTTAAAATCCATTTTAGATAGAACTTCAAACTAGTTTTGGGCTGAAAAAAATGTAATTGTAAGAGAAGTGCTGCTGAATTTACATTTCTCAGGGTGAATTTAGAAAGCAGTTCAGAATCCTGAAAGCTTTCATTTTGTGTATATGGACAATATTAGACATCTTTTAACTTCAGGGAGAATTTTTGAAAAAAAAAAAATAATTGAGACGCTGTTAGTGTGGATGCAGTAAATGTATAGAAATATGATTATTTTATAGTAATAAATAAAAATGTGTGCTATGTTGAAACGTGTTAGAAAATGTGCACTATGGCTGGAAAAAATAATTAACCAAGGAATGACGTAATAGGGGCTCCATTTTATACTGAATTTTAAAGAAATGAATTTTAAAGAAATGCATTGTCTAAAAACACCGTGGCTGTTTTAGATCTGAGCCAGATCTTATATTTAAAAAAAAAAAAAAAAGAAAGCAATTCCTCAAGAATGGGAGTTAAAACCCTCCAGTGCAAAGTTTCCCTGTGAAGTCTATAAATATCTATTAGGCTGTCCATTAGATTGAGTCAAATATTTCCTTTCACTCATTTTACCCTTCCC
>NW_026991138.1:0-2500 GCF_036250125.1 Pseudopipra pipra
ACGCGTCCTGGCGCCGCCGCGCCTCCGAAGCGGCTCGAGGCTCCTCAGCGGGGAGGCGCGCGAGAGCAGGCCGCCTCTCGCCTAGACCTAACCGGAGGCGGCGCCCGACAGCGACCCCTTGGCCGACTTCCGGGGCCGGCCGCGACAACAGGTCTACCCCGAAAATGCCGACAGGCGCCTAAGTCCCGCCGGAGCCGGGTAGACCTGGTGGCCCTGCGCCGGGACGCCGCCGGGGCGCAGGCCGCCGGCGGCGGCCGCGGCGGCCGCATCGGCCGGCTCCGGAACCGGGTAGACCTGATGCTCGCCAGCCCCGGAACCGGGTAGACCTGATGCTCGACAGCACCCGGCGGGGCACGAGGCCGGCCGCGCCCGACTGGGCGAACGGGTCGGCCCGGAAGCCCGGGCCAACAGGTCTACCCGCCGGGCTCGGGCACCAGGTCTACCCGCCGGGCCCGGACACCAGGTCTACCCGCCGGGCTCGGACACCAGGTCTACCCGCCGGGCCCGGACACCAGGTCTACCCGCCGGGCTCGGACACCAGGTCTACCCGCCGGGCCCGAACACCAGGTCGACCCGCCTAACCCGAACGCCAGGTCTACCCGCCGGGCTCGGACACCAGGTCTACCCGCCGGGCCCGGACACCAGGTCTACCCGCCATGCTCGGACACCAGGTCTACCCGCCGGGCTCGGACACCAGGTCTACTCGCCATGCTCGGACACCAGGTCTACCCGCCGGGCTCGGACACCAGGTCTACCCGCCGGGCTCGGACACCAGGTCTACCCGCCGGGCTCGGACACCAGGTCTACCCGCCGGGCTCGGACACCAGGTCTACCCGCCATGCTCGGACAACAGGTCTACCCGCCGGGCTCGGACAAGAGGTCTACCCGCCGGGCTCGGACAAGAGGTCTACCCGCCGGGCTCGGACAAGAGGTCTACCCGCCGGGCTCGGACAACAGGTCTACCCGCCGGGCTCGGACAACAGGTCTACCCGCCGGGCTCGGACAACAGGTCTACCCGCCGGGCTCGGACAACAGGTCTACCCGCCGGGCTCCGAGAGCAGCTGTACCCACCGGCACCCCCGCCGCCGAGCCCAGTCGGCCGCCGCCCTGCCACCTTAAGAGAGTCCCAGCTACTCCCCCTCTGGACCCGCGCCGCGGACAACGCCCTCTCTTTCCCACTCGGAGCCCCGGGCAGGAACGGCGGCGCCTCGGCACCCGCCGAGGGCCTCGGCTAAGCGCTCGGAACCCGCTCCAGCCACCCGACTCGGAGAGCGGCTCGAGCCGACGAGCCCGGACCACAGGTCTACCCGCTGCACCGGGACACCAGGTCTACCCGCCGGCTTCGGACCAGGGGTCTACCCGCCGGGCACGGACGACAACTCTACCCGCTGCGCACCTCTGCGGCCGAGCCGAGGCGGCGGCAGCCGTGCCACCCGGGCAGAGTCCCGGTTGCTCCCCCCGTTTCCCCGCCCCGCAGAGAACGTCTCTTCTTTCACCCTCGGGGCAGGGGAAAGGCTGCTACGCTCGGAGCGCCGGGCAGAAAGCGCAGCGCTAAGCCCCGAGACCGGCTCTAGCCGCTACTCTCGGACATCGGCTCTTCCCGGCGGCGCCGAGGCGGCCGAGCCCGGTCGGCCGCAGCCGTGCCGCCTAAAGAGAGTCCCAGTTACTCCCCCGGCTTCCCCGCCCCGCAGAGAACGTTTCTTCTTTCAGCCTCGGGGCAGGGGAAAGCCTTAACGCCGGAGAGGAAGTCTGCCGCAAAGGGCCACGGGAGATGGAGTCCCCGCAACGAGCCCCCCGGGAGAGTACTGGACGGAGCATGCGCGCTGGAAGGACTCGCTAAGAACTGTGGGAAATCGGGGAGGTCGGGGCAGGGCCGGAAGGGCACGCCGGCGCGCCGACCGACGGATCGAGCGGTCGCACGCCGTCTGCTCGCTCCGTGAATTCGGTGCCACGCTCGGAGCACCGGCCGGAAACGGCAGCGCTTCGGCGCCGGCCGAGGGCCCTCGCCGAGCCCTCGGAGCGGCTCTAGCTGCCGGACCTGGACAGGAGCTCTACCCACGGGGCTCGGAGACCGGGTCCACTCGCCGCCGGGCGGCGGCGCCGCTCCGGCTCTAAGTCCGCCGGTCGGCGGGAAAAGGTCTACCCGCATCCGGGCCGGCCGGCGGCGCCGCTCCGGCTCTAAGTCCGCCGGCCGGCGGGAACACGTCTACCCGCGACCGGGCCGGGCGGCGGCGCCGCTCCGGCTCTAAGTCCGCCGGTCGGCGGGAACACGTCTACCCGCATCCGGGCCGGGCGGCGGCGCCGCCCCGGCTCTAAGTCCGCCGGTCGGCGGGAACAGGTCTACCCGCATCCGGGCCGGGCGGCGGCGCCGCTCCGGCTCTAAGTCCGCCGGTCGGCGGGAACACGTCTACCCGCATCCGGGCCGGGCGGCGGCGCCGCTCCGGCTCTAAGTCCGCCGGTCGGCGGGAACACGTCTACCCGCATCCGGGCCGGGCGGCGG
>NW_026991138.1:15000-18412 GCF_036250125.1 Pseudopipra pipra
CCTCATCCATCGTCACTCGGGGAACGGCCCCACGGCCACTCTCGCTCAGCCTGCCACTACGCGGAGGACGGCACGTGCCCCAGGCCGCCGACGCCGGCGGCCCGCACGCTACTCTCCACGGCTCTCTCCCGGCCCGGCAGGAGGCGGGTGCCGCCGGACGCCCGGCTCCGGACAACCCACGCTTCCGGCCCCGCCGGGCCCACGGCCGCCCCCCGCAGAGCGGCACACCTCCAGCGTGCGAAAGCGCCACCGAACGTGCCGCGGGGCCACCGGCTTTCGCCCGCCTCGCGGCCGTCGGCTTCCCCCAGAAAGGCCGGGGGACGGCGACGGGGAGAAAAACAAAAAGCCCCCGAGAAAAAAGCACGCGCGCCTCTCGCTCGCCGTGCTAGCCACGGCCGCCCGGGGCTCGGGGCGGGGCCCGCGCCCCTCGCTCCCCGATTCCCTCTCGCTGCCCACGGGCTCGCGCCTCGGCGGCGGCCGGCCGCTGCCGGGCCGCTCTCGCGCTCTCACGCACTTTCTCTTCCCTGGCGCGCTCGGCGTGCTGCGGCTTAAGGCCGCCGGAGCAAAAATCAAAAAAAACGGAAAAAAAAGGCCGGGAGGGCGCCCCACTTCGCCCGCAACCCGGCCCCCGGCCGACAGACCTTCGCGGAACCCAGCCCTCCGGCAGCCAGGCCGGCGGGGCAGGCCCGACCGCACGGGCCGCCCGGCCGCCGTGGCTCTCGCGCCGGCCTAAGAGGAGGGAGGGGCGAGGCGCCGCCGCCTCGCCCGCCAACGGCCATCGTGCGTCCCCAGGGCTCCCCGGCGACTCTGTCGGGTTCTCGGTCTGCCGGCGCGGCCGCCGGCCACAGCCTGGCCGGCCGGCGCCGCCGCCTTCGGCCCGCTGGGCGGGTCCCCGGCTTAGGGCCGAGGAAGGGGGAACGAACAAAAGAGCCGAGGCGCGCCGAGGGCGCCGCCTCGCCCGACCATCGGGCGGTCCCGTCACCGAGCCCCTCCGGCAACCGGCCGGGCCCAGGCGAGGCCGCACGCCCACCGCCAGTCCCCGGCACGCCGCCGGCACCGCTGCCGCCCGGCAGCCGAGGACAGGGCGCCGCCACCCAGGCCCGGGCCATCTTCGGGGCTCTCGGGAGGCGGCCGGGGAAAAAGCCCGCGCGGGCTCGGCCCTTCGAGCCCCGGCCGCCAACCGCCCGCAACAATGCCCGCCGCCGCCGCCGGACGACGGGCGCCGGCTTAAGGCCGGCCCACCGAAAGGACGAGACGCCGCCGCCTCGCCGCCCTCGCACACCATCGCCTTCGCCCGGGGCCCTCAGGGAGCCGGCAGCCGCCACCGGCTCGGGCTGGACGCTGCTGTCGGGCCCCCGCGGGCCCCCCTCGGCCGTCCCAGTCCCGCACTCCCTCGGCTGCGCTTTCGCGCTCGGCTCTCGTCTTCCTCTCCCGTCATCGGGCCCGCCCGAGGAAGCCGGTCGAGAGCCCCGCGGCTTTCTCGCGCCGGCCTTCCTGCCGCTCGTGGGGTTGGCCGGCCCGTGGCACGCGCCGAAGGCCGCGCGGCAGCAGACGCGGAAGAAAAGGGGCCCTCGGAACCCGCGCTGCTAGACAACCCCTGCCCACAATACGGACAGACGCGTCCTGGCGCCGCCGCGCCTCCGAAGCGGCTCGAGGCTCCTCAGCGGGGAGGCGCGCGAGAGCAGGCCGCCTCTCGCCTAGACCTAACCGGAGGCGGCGCCCGACAGCGACCCCTTGGCCGACTTCCGGGGCCGGCCGCGACAACAGGTCTACCCCGAAAATGCCGACAGGCGCCTAAGTCCCGCCGGAGCCGGGTAGACCTGGTGGCCCTGCGCCGGGACGCCGCCGGGGCGCAGGCCGCCGGCGGCGGCCGCGGCGGCCGCATCGGCCGGCTCCGGAACCGGGTAGACCTGATGCTCGCCAGCCCCGGAACCGGGTAGACCTGATGCTCGACAGCACCCGGCGGGGCACGAGGCCGGCCGCGCCCGACTGGGCGAACGGGTCGGCCCGGAAGCCCGGGCCAACAGGTCTACCCGCCGGGCTCGGGCACCAGGTCTACCCGCCGGGCCCGGACACCAGGTCTACCCGCCGGGCTCGGACACCAGGTCTACCCGCCGGGCCCGGACACCAGGTCTACCCGCCGGGCTCGGACACCAGGTCTACCCGCCGGGCCCGAACACCAGGTCGACCCGCCTAACCCGAACGCCAGGTCTACCCGCCGGGCTCGGACACCAGGTCTACCCGCCGGGCCCGGACACCAGGTCTACCCGCCATGCTCGGACACCAGGTCTACCCGCCGGGCTCGGACACCAGGTCTACTCGCCATGCTCGGACACCAGGTCTACCCGCCGGGCTCGGACACCAGGTCTACCCGCCGGGCTCGGACACCAGGTCTACCCGCCGGGCTCGGACACCAGGTCTACCCGCCGGGCTCGGACACCAGGTCTACCCGCCATGCTCGGACAACAGGTCTACCCGCCGGGCTCGGACAAGAGGTCTACCCGCCGGGCTCGGACAAGAGGTCTACCCGCCGGGCTCGGACAACAGGTCTACCCGCCGGGCTCGGACAACAGGTCTACCCGCCGGGCTCGGACAACAGGTCTACCCGCCGGGCTCGGACAACAGGTCTACCCGCCGGGCTCGGACAACAGGTCTACCCGCCGGGCTCCGAGAGCAGCTGTACCCACCGGCACCCCCGCCGCCGAGCCCAGTCGGCCGCCGCCCTGCCACCTTAAGAGAGTCCCAGCTACTCCCCCTCTGGACCCGCGCCGCGGACAACGCCCTCTCTTTCCCACTCGGAGCCCCGGGCAGGAACGGCGGCGCCTCGGCACCCGCCGAGGGCCTCGGCTAAGCGCTCGGAACCCGCTCCAGCCACCCGACTCGGAGAGCGGCTCGAGCCGACGAGCCCGGACCACAGGTCTACCCGCTGCACCGGGACACCAGGTCTACCCGCCGGCTTCGGACCAGGGGTCTACCCGCCGGGCACGGACGACAACTCTACCCGCTGCGCACCTCTGCGGCCGAGCCGAGGCGGCGGCAGCCGTGCCACCCGGGCAGAGTCCCGGTTGCTCCCCCCGTTTCCCCGCCCCGCAGAGAACGTCTCTTCTTTCACCCTCGGGGCAGGGGAAAGGCTGCTACGCTCGGAGCGCCGGGCAGAAAGCGCAGCGCTAAGCCCCGAGACCGGCTCTAGCCGCTACTCTCGGACATCGGCTCTTCCCGGCGGCGCCGAGGCGGCCGAGCCCGGTCGGCCGCAGCCGTGCCGCCTAAAGAGAGTCCCAGTTACTCCCCCGGCTTCCCCGCCCCGCAGAGAACGTTTCTTCTTTCAGCCTCGGGGCAGGGGAAAGCCTTAACGCCGGAGAGGAAGTCTGCCGCAAAGGGCCACGGGAGATGGAGTCCCCGCAACGAGCCCCCC
>NW_026991139.1:0-18303 GCF_036250125.1 Pseudopipra pipra
CAGGGACACCTCCCACCAGACCAGTGCCTAGCACAAGCCCTGGTTCCTTCTCTTGTGCTCTTTCAAGTTTAAGACATTATTTTTTCCCATGCTGTTGCCATTTTCTTGTTTGAACTATTTTCCCTGTCCAAAACAATTGCAGGGAACCTGAGGCTTGTATCCATTAATTTAGATCCTATTTCTCCAATGCCTTTTGCTCATTTGGACAACACTCTCAGGCACAGGGTGTGATACCTGGGCTTGTCCTGTGCAGGGCCAGGATTTGGACTCAATAATCCTTCTGGGTCCTTCCAACTCAGTATATTCTGTGTTTCTAATAATATTTTGTGAGTGTGTGTGTGTATCTAGACCAGTGCAGCAAACCCTTGATCAAGCTCTGCCTTTTCTTTGTTGATCTTGTAAAGGAATCCACTTGCCAGCTCCCATGCTCCTGGCCCAAGACTTCCAAAGGCTTGTCGTAACAAGCTGGTTATCATCACCAAAGTCAAATCTGGCTCAGGAAGATGACTAATTAATGAGCCATTGTCCTGGTCTGCACCCCAACCCATGGCTTCTCTTGCAATTTTCCTCCCTCCCTGGGGGAGAGTGATCCTGGAGCCGTGTGGGGTTGAGCTGCCTGCTGCAGTTAACCCACAACCACCACATTAAAATAGATCCCTCTTCTAAATACCAAGATTTGATTATATTTCTGATATTAATTACTAAATAACCATCTTCTTTTAGAAGCCTCTGAACCTATGGAAGAGATTTACTACTGCTGTCAAATTTCAAGCATTGAGATAATTCAAAAACAAAGGCAAACCCATCATGTTAACAGCACATTGACACTAACCTAAAGCCCAAGTTATTTCACTGCTGATCCTATGAAAAGAAATGTTTACTGTCACTCACTCCTAGATCATTTCCCAGCCTTCAAACACAATCAATGTTTCAATTATTCTCAGCTCCAAAACATTTTTAAGTTTTCATCTGATATGCTGCCAAATGACAATGAAAATTAGAAAGAAAAAAAAAACACTGATAAAAAAATTGTATGCTGGATGCATCATTCACTTTATATTAAATTCACAGCAATATGAAATAAATGTTCCCCTGGGCTGTGCTGAAGAGCTGAAGAACTCCATGGTAAGCGTGTTTAAAGAATGCTTATTGTGAAATTCAAAGTACAAAAAGTACACAGATTCCTGAACCTCTAATTGCAGCTAAGATGGAAATATGAGACAAAGAATTACACATCTGCACTATTTTCCTGTAGGCATTTAAAATATAGGACTCAGGGTAAGTCTTTTATGAAGCACATCCTGAGTCTTTGCCCTTCCAGCCACACAAGGCCAAGATGTTAATTCTCATCAGTGGAGTGACTGTGCCATTTCCCCTCTATATGGCCTTTGACTTCAATCACAGTAGAGTTTCTCCCTCTTAAGGCATGTGGCCAAACACAGTTACCCAAATTGCCTTATATGTTCTTACAACTTCACTCAAGTATTTCAGTGAAGAATATAAGAGTTTTTCATTTAACTTCATTAAAAGAAGTATCATCTAAGATCCAGCATGTATCTTGCTCGATATGGATTGCCAAATACAGCCCTAATAATTATCCTCAGTTCCATAACCTTGTTCAGACAAATATAAATAGTCTCTGATACATGTATTTTTATATTGTTGTCTAGAACTGGATGTTCTCTACTACCAGACAAAGCAACTCAGCAGTGGCACATGCAAATATAACTCGTTCCTCAGCAGCTACATTTAAAAAAAAAAAAAGTATTTCTTTTCACAAACTACACACTTTTCAAATTCCATTAATTTCTATGGCACACAGTAAACAGGTTAATAGGTTGTTAAATGTATACACTGCCATTTCTTTTCAATTTCCATGCAACACATGCAGCTAAATATAACTCAAGCAATATGCTCTGTAATTCATAGCAATTGAAGTACAGCAATTCTTAAAATGCCAGTTAGATACGAAAAACAAGAACCTGAGAAATCCAATATATGGCAATAAAAAGGAGGAGGGGAGGAATAAAATAATTAATTACCTCATTATTCTATCACCTATCGCTGTTCCTCTGATATTATATCTAGTAAAGGGAATAACAACTGAAGTCATTCAAAAATGCTGGGTATCATGTTTTTAAAGGTTAACATCTATTACAAAATGTGCTCTATGTATTCCAGCTGAGAAGATTCCTTCTCAGGGTGTCAGTATATAAGACTACTTTGATTTCAGCAAAAATATTCAGATGACATAACAGTACACAAAGTTGCTCTTATAAGATACAGTACTTCTTCATAGATCACAGCAGACATGGAAGCAGCTGCATAATCATTTCCTTTTTACATTCATATTTCTTTAAATTTGAACCTGCTAGTTGTAACATTTTCCAGGCTTAGCCTCTGCTCACAGATCAGCTTCTGTCAAAGTCCAAACAAAATTAATTCAGTTGTTTATGTAGGAAAGCTTTTTTGAGTAATCTGTGAAAATTAAGATCAATCTATTAAAAACTGCAGTCTGGACATGAAGAACATACATTTTGCCTAGATTTCTTCCCCCTCCCACTAATTACAATGTACAGTGCTAAGGCAAGCCATGCTCCTTGTCTCTGTTCCAACTCAACTTGCTGGACTCAGAAAGTTTTTAACAAGATATGCTTTGTGCAGACCTGCACATATTTGTAATTTATACATATCCTCAGATTTGTAAGAGAAGGGATCTTTTCCTCTGGGTTCCCCAAAATGTAGAGAAGGTTATTTTCTCTGATGAGTATCTGGCACAACTATTTGGCTGTACAAAACAGGTTTCTTTTTTTTTATTATTATTTATTTTGAAACATTCTGTGCATTTCCTTATATAATTTCTTAAAAAGAACATGTACTGACTAGCCCAGTGATGTGAAAAAATGAAATAATTGTTTAACTTCTTCTAGTCACCTGTGAAGGACATTCCTATAGTGATGCTTTAGAAATGCTACTGAAAAAAAATCAGGTGTCACATCCTCAGTTATTCCTTTTAAAGAAATGTCCTTAGGTGTCAAAACTATTCCCAGCTGATTCCTAGTCAACATGCAGCTGACTTAGCCAACCAACCAAAGGATCATGATATTCCCACACATTTTGTTGATAGTATTTAAGTCCTTTTCAAAATATTAAAGCAGCTGCAAACCTTGCACAATCTTTCCTGATAGTTCAGTTTCAGGTGAGTTGGTGAGAAACCATCTGTGTTTTGAGATTTATGAGCATCCCCAAAAAGATATTATGTGCCTTGTATCTATTTTTAGATTATTTAAAGAGAGAAAAAGATCAAATCCTCAGCTTGAGAACATTAAAAGTTGGATTTGTACCTGAATAAAATTCAAATAATGGAAGCCTTGTAAACAATTAGATATGCAAAATGGACAACATTCTGTTTATACATCTGAAATCTACATCCACCTTACTAAAAATAAAGTGAGACCAGCAGCATTGATGCAGCAGGAAGTTGTCAATTTATTTAACCGCAGGTACTGCCAACAGAGCAACCAAAAGGATATTTCTGCCACTTCCTTTCCTTAAGAGGAAGCTAAAGATCATAATTTCAGAGTACAAAAGAAGTAGTTTACCCTTCTTTTCTCAGTGGAGAAAGTTGTACATTACAGTGGGGAAGTTACTCTGAGAGTTTCCTTTATCTTAATTTCTCCAGCTGTGGAGTTTCTCCTCAATGTAAACAAGAGCTATCAGGTTAATAAGAAAACATAGCCTAAAGAAAAGTAAATTGGTTGTAGTAAAAGGAAAGTAATGTTACATACTGGAAGAGGTTTATTAGTCAAACAGTTTTTAGAATTGTTTCAGAAGGCTGTGGCCTCTTTTTTATTTTTTTGTCCTATAGAAAAATTAAACATTTTTTTTCCACTGTATAAAATATGTTCACAAAAGGTAGATTATTGCAGGCCAGTATTATAACCTTCACCAGAAAGAGAAAATAAAACAAAACCACAAAGGAAAAAGCCCAAAGCAGCTTCCCCCTAGATATTCTAGAGAGAGAAAAATCTACTTTATTACTCATTTATTAACGGCGTTAATTATCTTATAGGATGACACATTGGAAACTAAATTATTAGGTAAACTTGAGAAAATGAGATTTAGTAAAGGAATTGTTAGGTAACACAATTTACTAAGTGAGAAAAGAGGAAACATAAGCCTTTAGAAAGCATACTGGTGGAGTTAAGCACCAGTCTTGCAGGCAGTTTTGTTTAATATATTGCTAATAGTCTTTGAGCAGGATGTAGGAATGTATTCATGCAGGATGTGAGGTTGGGGAACTTTATGAATGTAGAGGGGACTGAAGGATCTTGAGAAAAAGAGGTGGGTGGAAAATCAGTAGTATAAGACTGAGTTATACAGTTCTGAGCTTCCTGCTGGTGAAAGATAACACACATTAATTAGAAATGACGAAGTGGGGAAGACTGCAGTGCACTAATTGAGCTCGTGTCTGACCACGGGCCACCACTGAGACAGCCCTAAGCAAAGAGGGGAGAAGGATGTAACTGCAGCTCACTTGTGTCTCAGAGAATCCTCTCTAGACCAAGAATAACACTCACAGAATTAATCCCAGCAGAATCCAAACAGTGCTGGTCTACCATATTCAGGAAAGATGTGAAACATGGAGGAGAACTGACAGGAACCAGCAGGATGGCAGGAAACCCACAGATTTTTACTGCTAAGAGTGAGAAAAACTTGGCACTCTTAAGTCTAATGAGACAAAAGCTGAAAATGGACAGGATGAGCATCATTCAAATGATAAGCACTGGGCGTGAAAAATTATTTCAATCCAAACAGTATGTTAGCACAGAACAAAATGACTAATTTTAGTTAATTTATGCCCATCACAGCAGCAATGTTTTGAGTTGGCTTCCTACTCGTTAAGGAGCCAGGGGGGTTTTATATAATTCTGATCAGTTTGTGAAAGGGATTATAGGCTATAACATCGTAGTAGTAGAGAGGACTTCCAGTTCCTTTCACTCTTTTCACATGAGATATAAATACTCAGAGGGCTTATAGCCAGCCCTTAAGACCACCAGTGCCTGCTTTCTCTGTGGAAATCCAAATTCCTTTGAGCACACACAGGATATCTTACTTTTCCTCAGTATCTCAGAGGGCATAGGAGGGAACGTAATGCTCGGAAGTTAAACTAGAAAACCTCACTGCTTGCACACACACAAAAGCAGAACAATATGAATTGGTCAGGCATTAAACCTGAGTGATGGAAACCTGCAGGCAATCCTAAACCAACACTGATTAAAAAACTATTTTTTTTTTCAGATTTTATCTGGGGAAAGAATAAGGGAGCAGAGGGCTGCATAGAGAATTTTAATTATACCATTCATTTAGTTGAATGCTCTTTCCTTTATGATGAATTTAAACTGTTACAGGAAGAAATCTCCCTGCACACAAAGAAGCATGTCAGATGAATTGCAACTTCATTTAAGATGTCCCCACTAGTGGGAAATTGTAACTGCTCTATGATACCTGGAAGTGTCATTCTTATCACATTACTACAAAAACTATTACATTGTAGAGGCAACGTGGTGCATGGAGAGGAGCTCTAACTCCTGCTCGGAAATGGAAATGGGATTTAAATTGCAGGGCTTTTCACAGCTTGCTCTTCAATCACTGGATCATAATGAACGTTGGCTCTGCAGTGGAAAATATTTCTGCCATTTGATATTTATCTCCAGTTACTTGGTATTGCATGGGAAGCCAATGGATTAAGACAGGATCTGTATATATTGGTTTCTTCATAAAAACTGTCCTTTGGTGAGCAGAATTGCTCGTGCTTTGTGATAAACAACCACTGACTGTTCTTTTTGTCACTGCTGACAGTGTGGTGGCTTACAACTTTGAACTGCAAATTACTCAAAACCTTTTCTGTACACAACTATTAAATTCTTCCTGATTTCCTAATGAATACATGTTGTAAATTTCTGGAAAGAATTTGCTTTGCCAGCATAAGGAATTAGTAGCAAGATGATGCTGCCTTTGAACAGGATAGGAGTAAAGCTAAGGAACCTGACACCAGGCTACATCTGAAACTAGTAAAAAAGGTATTGTCTTACGTCACACAATAAAGATGTTGCTTAAATAATTATCACAGCTTTTAAAAAGTCCAAGAATTGAAATTAGTGAACAGAGGTGTTAAACCAACAATACCAAACGGGGGGCTGAATTCACCGAATGATTAAACAAGTATGTACAGCTGTTTATATTTTTTAAAAACCACAAAGCTTACTAAATACATCTTTTAAAAAGCACAAAGCTTACTAAATGCCTTTTATTAACAACAACTAGTAGTCTACTTTTTTTTTTTACTGGCATACACACTAATATTCATTGACCAACAAAAGTAAAAGGATTACACTTTCTCTTTCAGAGAAGAAGTAGAGTGAAAAATTGAACACACCAGTCTTAATTTATAAACACAGCATTGCTGAACAACAGCAGTTAAAAGCTCTTGCTTTGTCAAAGTAAGAACATCTAAAGTTTTGGTTGAAAGAAAATATAAGTCCCTGTACCCTACATACAAATTTATGAACTTTCTATACTTATGACTACAGGGAGAATAATAAAAAATTAACTGCAAATATTTGGCACTGAGGTATTCAGCAGTCAAGAAATAACGACAAAGAGTCTTAGATCTGTAAGAGCCTGCCGAGGTAGGAGGGAAATTATAGCTATACATGTCTTATATACAGGCAAATTAGACTCAGCCATCAAGCTCTTGGCTATTTTAATTAATGATATGAGGCATGAGCTTCTAGATCTTTCATTCGAACAAACAAAACAATTTAAAAAAAAATTATAAAAAAAGCCTTTTGCCAAGCACCAGCAGAGCTCAGTGTTCCCCTCACCTGTGTCCTGGTCCTCCTCGATACCTCGCCCCTGGGATCAGAACAGGATCATCGTCACTGTCATCGGTTTCCTGGAGAGCTGAGGTCCTGGTGGAGGACTCATCTGGAGTTGCAAGCCCTGAGGGTTCTGGGTGTGACTGAGGTTCATCACTTGCAGCAAGCAAGTTGGCAGTGGATTCAGTACTTTGATTTGAAGTGTCTTGATTCACACTCCTTTCACAGGAGGCTTCTTCCTCCACGTTCCCAGAGGCAGCGTCAGCATCGGGGCCGTTTTTTTCTGGTTGAGTTCCAGAATGCTCAGGACCAGGTTCATCTGATACAGCTAACAGAAAATGTTGGGGAATATAAATCCACCATTAATGATTACAGTCTATTTTAGAAGACACCAGAAGCAGTCACAGAAGTTAAATTATGCATACGGAAATCTTATAAAAAATTTAGATTTTCATTCTCTACTCCTTCCTATAACTATTTGAAAGAGTACAGATACATACTTGCTTCTGTTGTCTCTACAGCTTCATCTGTAGTTTTCAGTTCTTCAGCACTCACATCTTCCTTGTGAGATTCATCAGGAACTCCTGAATTAAACAATTTAATAGTCAATCACATGATTTTATTTGGATGCACATCTATAATGCAAGCAAGTGTGAATGATACCAGGTCAAACCAACCAAAGCAATGCCCTCAAAGGCCATGTGTCACTTTATTGAAATCTCAGATATCAGTCACATAAAAGTCAATAAATATAAACCTATCCAGTTGACCAGGTCAATACATTAACAAAGAAAAAACTATTTCTTTCTTGTTCCTTAATCTACTTGACATCCTATGAGAACTTTAGCTGCAAAAATAGCATTAATACTCTTGATACAGATGATCACTTACTGAAAGCTATTATTTCTGAAGACAAATTAAGTTATCCATCCCTTAAAAGAAATTATTTTTTTTAAACATTTCTCTGGAACCAGTCATTTGACTTGACTGCCCTTTTGGCAATGAATTGAGCAAGACACCCCAATATAACAAAATCCAGTGAGAGGCTGAAAGAAATGTAACAAAACACTGAGCACCCATTTATGATTGCAAAGTGCAGTTGTCCTATCCTTTGATACAAGCTGTGGCACAGTATGCACTTAAGAAAAAAGAACAATGGTTTCAGAACTCAAGACAGGATAAGTTAACTTTGTTTCTATTTACTTGCAACCATCTCAGGTTGGTGTCTTTTTCTTTCCTAAAAATCTCATGCTCTGTGATGGCTGCATTCTGCCTTCACATGCACGTCTGTGAGGCTCCCATTGTGTGCACTGATAGTCTTGAACACACAAGAGCAGCATTTTTGCCTTGGCAATACAGAAATAATGCTGGATCTTACTTGCTTCTTCACCTTCAGGCCCCGACTCGTCCAGAGCTTTTGTTTTTACAGAGTCTTCTTGGCCTTCAGTTTTGCAGTGAGTTCCACTCCCTCTAGAGCTCGAATTTGTGCTGCTCCTGTCAACGTACACATGAAAGGAAAATAATTTACAATCATGTAAATAGAGAAGATCCTTGCAAAGCACAGCCTGACACCATTGTCCTTCTCATGCAGTCCCACTGTTCTGTAACTCCTGGCAGCAGCTACAACCAACAACCTCCATAGCAATTCCAAAATTCTCTTTTATTATGTCCATTGCCACTCATCTCACACTATTCCTCTGCATCACAGAACTCTGTTCTCTCCTTCCTACCTTTTTTTTAACCTTCAAAGAATTTATTCATTGCTTTTCCAACTATTGTGGGAACTCAAAAGGATTCAGTCTTTTTCATTATTTGCACATTTTTTACACGTATAAATATTCAGAGGTATTATTAGAGGTATGGCAAGCTATCAGCTGAGCACTAATAATCTATCCCATCAATGAAAATTTGATTCAGATAAATTCTCCCAGTCACTTGAATTGATCAGATAATCCAGCCTTCATCCTTAGTTATAATTCCTGTACCTTTTGAGGTGTGGACTTTCAGTTCTCAAAGTTTTGTTATTTCTCAGGATTTACTATAAGCTGGTATTTGACATTTACTCCCCATTCATATTTAGATAACTACTGCAGAACACCAATTTCTGTTTACAATAAGGAAAATGATTCCTCTGGAAATATGTAAAATGCTGTCCTGAATGTCATCAAAACTAATGTTTTTAGACTTTCTAGCAAAGATCTTCTTTTAGGAAATGCAAAGTCTTATTGCTGAGCTCTCTCAGTCTCTCCTGTCCCACTTCTGTGATGTGGCCTCAAACTTATGCAAATCACTGGACAAAAGCAGAAAACAAAGATGAGTTATGACAATTTTAAGCATGATTCTCAAGAATTTAGACTGACTCTTTACAAACATCTTCTTACCTGTGTAGGTTATTATTAAATATTTCATATGCTACATTGCCAGAAGCAGCACAAACCATGCTTAGTCTAAATTCTTGAGAATCTAGGACTTGAGAATCAGTACTTTTATTTTTTAAATTAAATTTGATTCATCTTGATTAGCAATATTCTTTGCTCATTCATGTCATTGCTGTACTGAATTTGCAGAACATAGGGAAGTTTTTGGTAGTCCTTTTAGTATTTCTTCTAAATCAAGGATTTTCAGCATTGTTTCTGAATGGCCAGACAAGAAGGGTACTGCTAGACACCAAATTGAGCATTTTTACTATTTCATGCCTCATTTATAAACTTAATCATGGTCTAAACACTAAGAGTTTTTTAACTCTTAGTAATCTACTTTCTAGCCCAACGCTCAATTTGCATTCACTTATTACCCTGCTTTAATTTTGACTTCGTTGTTATTTTTCACCCCACCAGTCACACGAAGAGGATGTTTTTGACAGAGCAAAATAACCCCCTATGCTTTCATTACACTAAGCCCTGCTGTCTGCTTCCATAGCAGGTTTTCCCTTTCCCCAGTTCTCCACACAACCCTTCTTTGAACCTCTGCCAACACCACCCACCACCAAAGCTGCGTTCAGTTCTCTGACCATCATGTTCACTTTCTTTATTGATTTCTCTTGTGAAATCTGTCTATCCTAAAGCATTACACAAACATGACTACAAAACTAAATGCAGAATTACTTAAAAGCATTACAGCAGAACTGTTTTTTTCAAAGCCTGCTGGATTTGGACTCTAAATGAAGCGTTTCAGATTCACACAGGCAAAATCTTCGTTCTTATGAATCACTGTCTGAAGTTTCCAAACTGCTGTGATCAAAGTGTATATTTTATGTCTAAAGCCACAGCACTTAAGAGTAGCTAAATATGCTTGGGTTTGTGGTTTTTTTCCCCCTCTCAATAACAAATGCCAGCAAGCGTTTCTACTTACTGTCTTCTACAATAATTTTGAAAACATAAGCAGAGGAATAGAAGTAAGATGAAATAAAGGATTGTGGTTATTTTGGGAGATCCTGAGATGCTCTGCTGATAGACTGATACAAAACCAAGTAAGTCAGGCCATTAGACGGTGCATTTATTATCTGAAAAGGATGTCATCACTTTTGTGTAACATCTAAGCAGTCCACAAAGTTGATATCTTAACCTTATGCATTCATCAACACTCCTAGGACACAGAAATACTAATTTCAGTATTTTACAACTCAGGAATTGGGCCACAGAAAGACTAATTTGCAGAATACCATATGAGAATTCTAGTAGAGCAGAGAATTAAAACATAAGCACCAGCCCCTGGACCACCTTTCCATCCCTGTACTACCCTGCTTTATAAGCCACTGATATTATGCCAGGTTTGGTGAAAATAGCACATTTCAAATTATGTTTGCATTAAAGAGATTCACAGTAAATACACACACAAAAAAACCCCTCTTGTATAAATGTGATGTTAAAGTATGGCTGTCTTATGTTCTGAATGCATTATGGACTACAGCCATTTCATTTGTCTATACACACCTAAAACCAGACATAAATCACATGGAAAATGATTTACCTACAGCTGTGCCTGACAAGTATTATTGATGTGCTGATCATGAACCACTCAAAACCAAAATTAACTTCTTACCACTCGTCAGTGAAGTCCAGTTTTATTGTGCTTGTCGTCGTTCCTTCTGTGCTGTAGTGCAAACTTAGCACTGGTTCACCTGTTCCTGCTCGTGGCTTATCACTCTCTGTAAATATGGGGTTGATAAAGTTTGAATGGGAATTAGTGACACACACAAAGCTGTTCTAATTCTGAAGGTTCATTTAGTTATCCTAGCAAAGCCAAATGTAGCAGTAACATGTATAATATCAGCTTAAGGTCTCTTACAGGCCAAGCAAAAAGTTAAAAAGTTTCAGAGTGAACACACCGAATTTGCAATGCTTGAGAAACCATCTAAAATTATTTCTAATTATAAGAGCAAACAAAGGAGATGCTGTCCTTCAACATGCAAGTAAATAAAATTGCAGATAGGTATGTGTACACACAATCTAATCATTAATAAGCAGATCCCTTTTCTAATAAATATATTAATAAGAAGACTATAAATTAAGTGGTGTTCAGCCCTTTTGACTCAGTAAATACACAGGAAAAAAAGATGATGAGATCTAGACACAACCAGCAGTCTAGAAAAATCACCATCCCCTTTACTTTGCTGCCTACTTAGAAACCAGACAACTACCAATTCCCTTAGATCTGCTGTAAATTGTCAGCCAGTTGTCATAAAACACTGTAAGTTCGTGTTCCAAGAGCTTCATGTTTAAAAAAAAAAACCCTTTCATATTATAAGAACTGCAAGCAGAAGGGGAGCACTGGCAAAACAAACTGTGCACGATGTCCAAAAGCAACAGAAGTGAATCACATTGAAACCACAGCAAGTCCATGAGTCCTCTGCTGCATGTGAGCATGTAAGTCTTGCTTTTCATGAATATTGAGCTTTTTATTTGGACAAAACCATCCCATATTTTCCTATAGAATATAGAAATTTGACTATAAATATACTTGCAGTATTGGCAGCACTCTGACAAGTATAATAAAGTAACAGCTTCAGATCATCTTTGTGTAAATCCATTAAAACTTAACATTTGATTTAAACACAAACCTACAAATTTCCCCACTAAAAAGGCCATTATCATACCAGTAATGGTTACAATACTGCCACGGGATATTTATTTTAGAAGATGCAATTAAATTATAGTAACTGTGAAACAGCAAATAAGAATTTAACCTAACAATCAATGCTCATATTTTTAAACTGCTGACAAGCAGAAGCCCACTCACAGGATCAGAGCTGTGATCAACTGTGCCAAAGAACTTTAAATACTTATGTCTATGTTCTGAAGAGAAATTAAAAAAAACCAAACCATACCACAAAAACCCTGAAAGAAAAAATAAAATATTTTTATGTGAAAGGGAATTAACCAATTACAACCATGATCCTAATTATGCACATGGTGTGGGCCTCATTCTGTGCAAAGAAAAGTTCATAGTCCTTCTAAAATAAAGATTCCTGTTACACTCTTGTCAGAGTGGATAAAACTGATCAAAAGTAGTGTCTCCAACTCTTGAAATAAACTAAGAAAAAAAATCTAAGAAAATATTTTATAGTTCTATATAGGTAGTTTGAACCAAAATGACATGTTCTTTCTTAACTAAACAGGTGTTTTCTCTATTTTTGGACAACCTATGAGCAAACATCTCCTTGTATAAAAGTCTGGTCAAACTGTAAGCACCCCTAAGCAAGTACAAATACTGATCCTTCCAATCACTGCACAAGTCATCAGGAGCTGACACTGAAAGAGTCAAAAGAGACAGAGCTGGGGAATTCTTTAGCTCCCTTTTAATAGGTACAGACAAGACCTATCTTGGAATTGGGAACCCAGATAAAGAAAGACCACTCAGTGCTGTGAACAGTCCAAGACAAGCACCAAACAATGTGCTGTGACTTCAACATTGCTGTGCAATGTTTGCTTCAGCACAAACCCAGCTAATGTTACCAACCACGGTAACCAAACATTGCTACCCTATAATGAATTTAATTCAATATTAGGCCTGTGTTATAAAGCTCAGATAACATCATCATTACAGTGCTTTCCTCTCTCAAAAATCTCAACACCTGAAAATTTAACCAAGATGCATAAAGACTGTCCTGTGCCTACACTTACCCTGGAAGCAATGCTGATATTTGTTCACACCCAAAGAGGTGGAAGATTTGCTGTAGACTTATCCAAAGGGGGCACTGACTGAGAAATTACTTTTACAAATTTCTGGAAACAGAAAGCTGTTAAAATATATTGGGTAATAGAGTTTTCTTAAACCTACAACATGAGCTACAATTGGGACTGGGTCAGTTTTTTCTTTAAGGTAGCTTTAGGGCATAGCATAGACACTAATAAGGACAAGAGACATTTTAAAAGACAGATGAGACAACAATCTGGCAATAAACTGCACAGAATTAGTTGTGTTGTTCAATATTTTGTGTAAAACTTACACTGCTTATGAAAGCTGAATGGGAGCCTCTGTGAAGAACACAAATAAATTTTGCCTAATACACAACTGAACATTCTTTCAGAGAAGGCACATAAAACCCAGAAGTCATGAACTCTTTGTTTTCAGGAAAGGACAATGTGATTGCCAAAGACAGCCTAGAGCTGAATGAAGAACTGTTCTCTTTCTCTACTCTGTTCATCCCATCAGGACAGATCTACTTCACACTGCTAATGAAGGGAAGAAGAGCAAAAGCTTCTGCCATTTTTTTAGGGGACAGCTATGGCCAAAACTATTTCTGATTGCAAGCTCTAGTAGGGTAATAAACTGCTTCAAGCAGAAGTTGTAGCTTGTCAACACCTTACTCAACTATTCCATATTCCTCAAAAACGCCTTGAAACTTTACTTAGTTTTACAGCCAAACACATTATACTTTAAAGATACTACCAACAACTTACAGTCTTATTTCATAAACAGCCCTGTCCTAAAGCACACTCCCATTAAATTGTCCCTTCTCCAGGTGCCTACAGGAAGAAAGCACTTTTAAACTACCACCCTTAAAAACTGAAGACAGAATTTCATTCATAACCCTAGATTAAAAAAAACCACAAACCCAAACTGCACAATTGACAACAATAACCCTCAGAGACACTTTTTCCCTTAGAAAAGAAACCTGTGCAAGTGTAACTTCACAAAGACTGGGGCTCCCAGCTATGAAGTGGAAATGCATACAGACAAGCTTACAGAGTGCATTTCCTAGTTAAACTAACACCCTAAGGAACTTTGAGCTGGTTTCCCACATCTCAAATGCTGTCCTAGTCATTAGTCTATTGGCAACCCCATGAGAAGAGGATAGATGATTTCTCATGGGAAAAAAAACCCCAAAATAATTCCTATACAGCATTATATTCTGTGTGAAGACCAAAGAAAGATTCTTCTGAAGGCAGAAAAATTGATCCAAAGAGGAAAAAAAATAGGTGGTGTGTTTCAGAAAATAGGAATTCACTGGGAAGGCTTAGCACATGAAAATTTATCAGAGGCAGCTGAACTTGGAGGGAAGTGTGGAGATTCCTTTATCCAGTGAGGAATTCTGACTAAACACTGTTACACTGATACCAGTCAGTATAAGGGAAGACTGAAAAATCAAATAATAAAAATAAAATATAAATTCTTTGTCTAGATGATCCCATCACCATAACAGATTACTAAACCCTCACAGTAATATCTAGAAATATCAGTAAACAGCATGGCTTCTGTGTCTGTAGGAAGCAGCACTGTGATGGTTTGGGATACATGGGCACATTTACAGTGTGAGCCTCAAGTTCCCTCTTCGCTCATTCCAATTCAGGCAGTACCTTAAAGTCCTAACACTGCAAGAGATCCAACAGCCAACCCTCCATTGTTACAATCACAGTCCAAAAATCCCCCAAATTTTTTTAAAAAAATCCAGGGTAGGTCACTGTAATGCATTTGAAACCATTTTGTACAGACAGGAATGACTCAGAGCTTCTGCTGGACTGCCAGAATTATGGCTTTATAAATGTATGTGCTTCCAATATGAGATCTTTAAACCCCAAACCAGTCTTAAAACATAAATGCCAACAGGAGAGACTGGTTCAACAGAACACAGCAGCTGATTCAGTACTAAATTAAGAAAAGACAGGAATAAGAACGAAATATTTATATATCTATATGAAAAGAACTATTATAAATTCCTTCATTAGCTACTTTCAGTATTTTGAGTATTCTGTTCAAATACTAAGTGAAACTAAAGCAGTTTAACTTCAAAAATCCAACTGGACATCAGCAAATTATTCTTTCTGGTTATCATTTGAACAATGGATTTCCTAATAAATTTGCTCCCTTTTCAAATTCCTGGTTTTCAAAATTAGAAGTAACTTTGTCTACCAATGAAACAGAAAAACTGGTGTACTGATAAACAAATGGGGAGGTGTTTTTGCATATTGAAAAACCTGGAGTGCTTCTACAAAAGGAAATCCCTTCACATTAGTTCAAGTAATTTCTTAAATGCAGAAAAAAAACTACTAGAAAAAAAAAAAACCTAAGAGTCTATTAAAACTACAATTATACAACTAAAAATACAAACTAGCTGTTAAGACAACTGATCCTGCTTGAAGAAGAATATGATACAAACTTGGCAACTGATTCCTGGGACCAAAACTTCTGGTTTTATCTTTGTTGTCAGTTGGGCTGATTTCATAACTTCATAGAACAATTTAACAGCTTTCCAAAACTTTTACAATTTTAAGAACCTCAGTAAACACACAGACTTTAAATGTTAATTCTACATTATTCTACTCTGATCAAATAATGTGTTATCCTGTGTTCCTAACAGAAAAGCATAACTTGGCCACTAATTATAAGCAAGTTTTCCAGCTAAACCTGACTATTGGATTGATGTTGGCTACTGAACCATGAAGAATTAGCAAATTTACACACTGAGGTTTAAAGCTATTTCATCGCAAAATATAATTCCACAAATTGAGTTTATTTTGTCAATATGAAACACAGCTTGATTATTTTTTTTCCCTCCTCTGTTCTGGCACCCTAAAATAAACCACACTTTCAACAGTTGCCAAACGGGCTATTTTTCAGAAGTGGGATTTCAAAACAGCTTTCTAGTTTAGAATGTGCAACAAGACAACAGAAAGCTCTTTTGTGGGATTTGAGCTATTAAATCTCTACAGAGGCTCTACAGAGCATAATGCAGAGTGTATGGAAATCTATTTTTAAATTAGCATCTATCACTCATTAATTATTCAGGCGTAAATATTCCGCACAGGTGGCATTGGTGCAGCTGGACTGGGGTCACCTATGACCCAGTTCACTGCTCACAATTTGAAGACTGGGCATAGGGAAAGCTCACAGGGATCCTACAGAGCAACATCAGTCCTTGTTTAGCAGGAGGAGGGCAGGACAAGGGGTTACAGGGGTAAAGATGCACCCGAGTGCCACAGGTGCTCCTCAGTTACTCAAACTGCAAGAATAACAAAGCTGCACATCTCTCTTGAGAATGTAAAATAAACTGATTTGGCATTATGTGATTATATGTTACTTCAATGTTGGTATTTGCATTCTGATCCAAGAACCATGCAGAAAAAAAAAAAACAAAAACAAACCTGTTTAAAGAAGTAATTTTGATTATTATTTTAGAAAATTATTCTAAATGTGTGTAGAGTACATAGGACATTTACTGCACCTACATTGAACTTTAGTAATTGCATTAAGCATTGAGCATAGGATGGCTTTTGAAAACCTTACTCTGTTACTCATACTGAGAATTAAATAATTAATGAGTTTCCAGCAGATCTGCTTACAGAACTCTACTTTATGCAGATGAACAGCATTTTTAGACTGTTTATCATCATGAAAGGCAATTTGAAAAGGAAGCATTGCAATCAGCTATGGCTGGGGAGAGCGCTTTTCCTGTCACACGCACCCTGTTGCTCATCAAGTGACATGGATCCAAGCTGTTTGTTAACCACTGAAGAAGGAGAATCTGAAACAAAAACGAGATTTCAACTTAAAACATAAGCAGCAGAGAACTGCACAGCAATGTCACGATCATAGGTTAGTTTAAAATAAAAAAAAGCAGCAACATAAGGAAGCTTTGGGTTTGTTTTATGAGCAGCCAGCCATATTGCATTTTCTAGGCATGACAGAAGCAAAGCCACTTGTTTCAAGTCATTATTTATTCACTGAAAAGCCTGAAGCTTGCTGACATCTTGATACTGAAAATTCCTGTCCATTACCAAAGATTTTACTGTGTTCTTCAAATTTTTAACACCTCAGGAAAAGCACTGGAAAGTCATGGCTTGTAAAGCCTTTGCTCCAACTACCAAATGACACAGTTATTTCAAACCATGGGATAAATGTAAGTTTCAGAATACTTATCCTTCGACATAGAATACTCAATGGCATACCAGCACCTTCAATATTTAAATACTGTTTTAATAATAATGTTTTAAAGCATCAAAGCACCAAAATACATCCCACTTGTGTGAGTTTGGTAGTTCTGCATTCCTAGATGCTGCACCTCTGAGGCACCTCATAACCGAGAACAAGTCTATGAGTTTATCACAGCACCCCACCACTCTGTCTTATAAAAATACCAATTGAAATAAATGAATAAATAAATAAAATAATCAACCTCCCCAGCAGTTAAGTGCACTTTTTTTCCCCTAGACACTACCAGTTAATGACTATCACCAGCACTACATTCATTGTGCAGACACATGACAGATGCAACATTTGGTATCTCCTGAGAGTCTCTTTTTCTTGTCACCCCTGAAGAGAAGATCATATTTCTGTATTATCTGAAGGTGAGCTGATGTACACAAATGAACGCAGTATTTCAGAGATATTGGCTAGACTACCATATTTTGGTTCCACTTGTTAATCTTCTGTTATAAACAAATTCATCCCAAGCTAAAAGGATTTAATACCCTGTATTATAAACTGAGTCACAGTTCATCAGCATCACAGCACGCTAAAGGAATTTTAACATAAATTTAAATCCTACACAAGGAAAGCAATGAAATAATATGCTCTCTCCTACACAAAGCTCCCTTCCAGGTTTGGGCCAGAATCACCAGCATGACCTATTTCGTAGTACAGCCATAAAACCTGCTAAATTGTCAAGCTGATTTGAATAAATATATATATATATATCCTCAAGCAATACGTCACTCCCAGCCACTGGTGCAAGAATCACAGTCTGTTCCTTGCTTACACTGATACCAGGGATAGGGAAGGGGAGAAGGAGCAAAGAACAGAGACCAGGACAGTCTGGGGCACTGTGTTTTGGCTTGTTTTGGTAACTGGGCTTATAGATTTTATTTCCATAACTGAGGAACATAAAATTGCTTCTGCTTGGTCTTCTTTGTTCAGCCATGCCTCTGCCTTGCACCAAACACACCCAAGCCAGACCACAGAATTTACCCCCTAGATTCAGATG